>NC_053489.1:186291021-186551021 GCF_905171775.1 Rana temporaria
CACAACACTTTGCCGAATTTTAACTCCTACTCTCGCTCTCAAAATTGACATCCAGCATGATTTTTGCAGGTACTGTAGTTAGTTTGGTAATCTTATATGGCCACTCCCTTAAACTGTGCCGTTTATCTTGTCTGAACCAACTAACCTACAGATATCCCCCGAATGACCCCTTTTTGGGAAGAAGACAGTCCAAGATATTTAGTAAGGCATAGCAAGATTTTTGTTTGAAGTTGTAATTTTTTGAAGAAATAAATAAAATTCACAATTAGTTTTTAATTTTTTTTTTTTTACATACTGTCACTAGTGCATCATAAAACTGGTGTGGTTATGATCAGAGACACTGACTGGTGACAGTATGAAAAAAAAGTAATTTTAACGATTTTTTATTAACACACTGACCAGAGCAATGTAATGTTACCATAATAACATTGTACTACTCTGGGGAAGTGATCAGTACTTTTATTTATTTTTTACATTATGATTGCTTATAGCAATGCATTTCATTGCTATAAGCAAGCATTTTACTGAATGAAATTGAGTCAGTTTGTTTTGTTGTGATTTACCTGTAATTGGCCACAGCTAATCACATGGTACAGATGGGCTGTGATTGGCCCTGTCTGTACCATGCGATCACATGTGACCAATCACAGCTAGTAAAACAATTTTGCAAAATAGATGGCATGAAATTAAGCCATTTATTGTTTACAACTGTCATGTGATCTGCTGCGATTGGTCACAATTAGGGCTGCAACTAACGATTATTTTCATAATCGATTAGTTGGCCGATTATTGTTTCGATTAATCGAATAATCGGATAATAGCCTTAAAAAAAAAAGTTTACATTTTTTTTGGGCCAATTTGTTGTTGGGCAGATTACAAAACACAAATTGCCGCAAAAACACATTACATGCTTTTCTGCAGCTTCTCCATTGAAGTATATTGAACCAAAAAAAACAAAATGGCACCGTTTTTCATTAAAAAGTTTTTGCCCTTTCCAAATACGCAGCAGCTGAAAAAAAATCATGGATGTGAACGTGTCCCATAGGAAAACATGAAAATGAACTGTAGTGCGTTTCTGAAAAAAGCACCAAAAAACAGAGGTGTGACCCCAGGCCTGAGATGTTTAGTAGCATAATGGGGGTTAAAAAAACAAAAATAAGTACAAAATGAGCAAATAATCGCTACTGTAAGGGGTTCATTTTTTTTTTTTAATGTGGGACAGTGAAAGTAATGTTTACAGTAGCGATTTGCTTTTTTGTACTATAAAGGGCTAATTTTAGTTTTTTTTAACCCCATTATGTTACTGGAAGATTAATCGATTATGAAAATTGTAATCGATTAATTTCATAATCGATTAGTTGTCGATTAAATCGATTAGTTGTTTCAGCCCTAGTCACAATGATCACTTGGTACCGGAAGCTGTGTCCGATGGACAGAGTCAGTGACAGATCGTGCCTCAGTGTGGCCCTGCGCGAGGTGCGATCTGAGAGGACGTCATATGACGTCCACCCGGATCGGCGAGATAAGAAGAATCCACCCTGTGCAATGGGAAGGCAATTCTACTACTTCACTCTCCTTATGCACTCCAGAAGTTAGTAAAGTGTATAAACAGATAAATACTCTGAGTATCCACCACAAAAAAGAAACCATAGTGATCTCCAATATATAATGCATTTTGGGGGCGTACCCCCTTCTTAAGAGCTGAAACCTCCAGGAACCCAAGTCATCAGAAGCCAAATATCCTCCAAAAAACAAGTTCCCTGCAACAAGAATATGCAGGACTTCTCCCCAGTCCAGCAGGCAGGCATTTTTCATGAGCACCTTCTAGGTCATCAAGAGAACTCCACTGGAAATCCACTGCACCAGGACTAGCCTGGGTTTGCTACTAAGACGAATGGGGCAATTTAGAGAATGCTTGTAACATACAGCTGTGTGAAAAGGTATTTGCCCCACTTCTGATTTTTATTTAATTTTTTTGCATATTTGTCACATTTTAATTATTATTATTATTATTATACAGGATTTATATAGTGCCAACAATTTACGCAGCACTTTACAGCGTGAGAGTAGACAGTACAAAAACAATACACTTTAATATAGTAGGAATCAGAGGGCCTTGCTCCTTTAGGAGCTTACACTCTAAGAGGGTAGGTCAAGAGGTAATATCTGTGGGGAAAAGGACTCCGATCATTAAACACATTTTTTTATTTTTACACAAAGATAACCTGAGTAAATCCAAAATACAGTTTTTAAACTATAGTTTCATTTATTGAGGCAAAAAACCTGCCTGGCTTTATGTGAAATAGTAATTGCCCCCTAAAGCTAATAACTGGTTGTGCCACCCTTGACGTCAACAACTGCAATCAAGCATTTGCTAAAACTGAAAATGAGTCTTTCACATTGCTGTGACGCATTTTCGGACCACTGTTCTTTGCAGAATTGTTTTAATTCAGCCAAATTGGAGGGTTTTCCAGCATGAATGGCCTGTATAAGGTCATGATACAGCATCTCAATTGGATTTAAGTCCGGGCTTTGACTAGGCCGCTCCAAAACCTAAATTTTGCTTTGTTTGAACCATTTGGAGGTGGACTTGCTGTTGTGTTTCGGATCATTGTCCTGCTGCATAACCCAAGTGCACTTGAGGTCACAAACTTATGGCCAGACATTCTCCTTTAGGATCTTTTGGTAGAGCTCAGAATTCATGGTTCCATTAATTATGGTAAATCATCCAGGTCCTGAAGGTGCAAAGCAGCCCCAGACCATCACGCTACCACCACCATGTCTGACTGTTGGTATGATGTTCTTGTTATGAAATGCTGTATTTGTTTTATGCCAGATGTAAAGGAATGCACACCTTCCAAAAAGGAATTTTTTGGCTCATCAGTCCACAAAATATTTGCCTAAAAGTCTTGTGGATAATCCAGATGTTTTTTGGTAAATGTGAGATGAGCCTTTGTGTTCTTTTTGGTCAGCAGTGGCTTTGGCCTTGGAACTCTCCCATGGATGCCATTTTTGCCCAGTCTTTCTTATTGTTGAATCGTGAACACCGATCTTACCCGGGGCAAGTGAGGCCTGCAGTTCTTTAGTTGTTCTGGGTATTTTTAAGATCTCCTGGATGAGTCATCGTCATGCTCTTGGGGAGAATATTTTGTAGGCCGGCCACTCCTGGGAAGGTTCAACACTGTTCCAAGTTCCATTTCCATTTGTGGATAATGGCTCTCCCCATGGTTCACTGGATTTCCAAAGCCTTAGAAATGGCTTTGAAACCCTTCCTAGACCAATAGATGTACTCTACTTTGTTTCTAATCCGTTCTTGATTTTTTTTAGATTGTGGCATGATGTGTGGCTTTTTGTGATCTGTTAGTATGCTTCACTTTGTCAGACAGTTCTATTTATGTGATTTCTTGATTCAACAGGTCTGGCAGTAATCAAGCCTGGGTGTGGCAAGTGAAATTTAACTCTGCTTTCCAAAGAATTGTGGTTAATCACAGTTCATTCATGATTAAGCACTGGAGGGGACAATTAATTTTCCGGGCAGGTTTGAACAGCTTTTTTCCCTTAAATAATAATTTAAAAACTGCATCTTGGATTTACTTGAGTTATCTTTGTGTAATATTAAAATTTGTTAGATTATCTGAATTAATTTAAGTGTGAGAAATATGCAAAAGAAATATATATATCAAGAAGGGGGCAAATACTTTTTCACACAACTGTTGTGCCAGAATTTTAACTGGCAATAGTCTGGAGTGAATCTGTTCATAATGTACGTTACTCCCTTAGGAGGCTATCATCAGTCCCAGAACCCTCATGCAAAATAAAATTGTTGGATGGCCCCTGGACCATAGGGTCTGAATGTTGGAGAAAAGAGAATGGAGTTTGCCCAAGGGAAAGACTGTGGGCAGGACCATATCCAATGATGAAGACCAGATATTTTAAGAAATGTGTCAAGGGCAGTGTTGATTTCTGCAAAGTCTGCACCAACTGTTTCTTGCAGCAGATCGTCAAGGTATCCCACGATGGGGATTCCCTGAAAGTGAATCAGAGCTAGAACAGGTGCCAGCACCAGAATGAAGACCCGAGGTGCTGTAGACAGGCCAAATGGAAGCACAAAGAGTTTGTAATGTAGCATGTCCACAGCAAACCATAGGTAGATTTGGTTCAATGGAAAAGGCTGGTAAAGCTTGTCTGGGCCGGTGCAGGCTGCTCTAATGCAAGGTATGTGGGCACTGTGTCAGTAAGGACAGTGATGCAATCCTTAAGTTTGAGGAAAATATCAGCAAATTGGGCTTCCTCCTGTGCTGAGAACTGGACAAGATATCATCCTCATCCTGTTCTTCATGAAGCACAGAAGCAGTCAGAGGAAAGCCAGAGATGGACTCTGGGGAAGAAGAGAGGAACTGCTTGCAGCCTGTAGTCTGAGTCCTCTAAAAGGGCTAAAAGCCTGCTCAATAATGCAGGCACTGACAGAAAACTCCTCTTTGGATATCTGAATAGTCAGGAGTGGGGGTGCCCCAGAAGGGCCTCTTAGGGTGGGGAATCAGTTTTGAGACAATGGTCTGGTCTAAAAGAAACAGGACCTTGCTGTACCTGTCCTTATTGATTTCTGCATACATTTTTCTATAACTGATCAGCAATTTCATCTTCAGTGCAGGAGATAATAGCAAAGAAAGGAAACTATTGGTATTCAAGTATTCCATATTAAGAAAACAGCTGGTACATTTTCACTAATTACATGAAAAGGTAAAAAGTACCATGTTTTACATTTGACTGGAGTTCAGATATTTTAAGCAATCTACTAACCCATCAGGCTTTATACCCCTAGATAAAACAGAGAATTTCTCTGTGTTTTAGAAAATAGTAAATAAAATGACCAGGAGTCCATTATTTCTCTGTGTGGCAGAAAGTGCCTCATCAGCGTTCTGAATCATTAATATGTTTGTTAGTAGAAGAGGCAGCAGTCAGTGCATTCCTGTGTCAATTAAATGCTTTTATCCGTCTGCGGCTCTAAGTGCCAAGCATAATCCATCTCAAACATATATGCCCTCCAGGGCAGCCAACAAGGTACAAACCTTTCCTTTCTCATTGTTTATGCTGCAGAATTTACCATTTTTCTTTTTTTCTTTTTAACTTCCACAGTAATTAGGATTACCAAAGCAACTGACGGCATGGCTGTGTTACGCTTATGTCCTTGTAGTGCTGTGGATTCTCCCGTTTTATCTTTTATGCTGCAGAGATCCAGCCAAAACCATCTTATTATTTCATTCCAGCAGAGCAAAGGCAAATTGAAAGACTTGAGAGTGACAGATAGTGATACGCAACAGAGGGTGTTAAGTGTCCCCAGATGACCTCTCCTTCCACCATCCGCTGCAAGCATTCCATTACTGAAAGCTGCATTATGCGTTCCCTGTTCTCTCTGAAGGTTCAACACAAGCCTTTTATTCTAAAGATGTTTAAATATCTTATAAAACTGTCTGAATTCTGCTTTCAAGGATCTTGTCCAGACCATTTTACATTTCAAGCTTGCCATTTTTGGAAGGGCTATTTTTAAAATGTGTAGACTAAAGTGATCATGGGTTAATGGATATAGTCATTCCTGTTGTGCATGATAAGTGGGTTCATGTATTATTGCTGTACATTGAATTTTCACACTCTTGTATACTAAAACACCATACTATATTCAATATGCCATCAAACTATAAATGCAACTATGAGTAAGTGTCCATCACTGTATTACAGAACTGCACAATCAGAGGCTCTGGCAGTTGCAATGGGTATCTGACAATCAACTTACATTTCCAATATCCATTGAAAGCTTGAAGAACGATAGACTGAACACAAAACAAACTGGGGACAATGTTACCAATGTATAGACATTAGAAGGTACCCAATATAAAAAAACACACATCAAAGCGTTTTTTTATTGTGTACAGTAGTTGTATTTTCAATGGGTATATTTAAGAACCACTGCTCAATTGCATTATGCCAATAGGATAACCTACTTTGACTTGCTGGTGATGGATAGGAAGGTGCTTTAGGTTGAGCATGAGTCAAACCCCCTCTGTTACCAGCTACAAACTGACCATATGGCCTACCGAATCCCCTTATATTTGGCCAATAAAGTCACTCAAGATCCTCGCTCTGTTTGTGTACATACAGTGGCTAGCTGGGGATCTGTCATTTTGTGGCAGTAGTGCGCTGGGTAAACATTGTCAGGGGGTGGGTCAACATTGGGTCACAGTGGGCCTCATGATGAGAATCTCTATATCGCTGGATGATGTGGCTGATGTTGGATTTACATCGGTTGATGACGTTTCTTTTTCAAAAAATAACTCACAGTGTAGGTCGTTTTTTTTTACCTTTTTTCTGACTGCATACACAATTGCCTTGGGGTGGATATCTGATCAATAAAAGGAGGCTGTCGGGTTCCAAAAAGCAAACCCTCACATCCCTTTTGATGGACAGGTCAGGGCGGTGGAGAGGCGCTCGCTCACTGCCCTCCTTTTCCAAGCCACCCAGGCTACTTGCCTGAATAAGGAAACAGGATGCACCTGAGCTCAATTTTGAGTGTCATGGCAAAGGCTGTGAATACTTTCGTTTTTTATTTCTAATAAATTTGCAAAGATTTTAAACAATTTTCTTTCACGTTGTTATTATGGGGTATTGTTTGCAGAATTTTGGAGGAAAATAATGAATTTAATCCATCTTGAAATAAGGCTGTAATATAACAAAATGTGGAAAAAGTGGAGCACTATGAATACAGCCGTGGACATTTTGAGAATGACATAAATAATACATTTTCACAAAAGTCTGCTGCTTCAGTGTTTTTAGATCTTTTTGTCAGATGTTACTCTAGTATACTATAGTATCCGCGGACCAGTTTCAGCAGACATGTTCGGTCGTGTGTACGGGGCCTTAGGATTCGAGCAGCTTCAGATACTACACTCCTTTTACCCCTGCAGGTGTGGTGGCATCTGGTGAGTGGGGACCTAGGAGGGGGAGCACGCAAGTCACCTGATTACCTGTCTCATACTACACCAAGTCACTTGGATTACTTCACTGTGAATGAACTTTTTATAAAAAAAAATTTACTTTTTCAATTTTTCCGTTTTTCCGTTTTTCAAACATCAACTTTGCTGGACATTCACCTTTATACACTTATTTATATTTTTGGGATTATATTTCACATTCTCACCCTCTCTTGGCTGGTTGTCTGGTCAATTATATATCGCAATTCATATATGTGTGTACTTATGTGGTGTTTGGACACTGTTCCTAGTTATCTTTGCACAGTTAAGAAAGTACAGTTTACCAGCTGTTTATAGAAGGTTTATATTTACACGTAGATATCCCCTTCAGGGATATGGTCTTCACTGTTTATAGGATATGTTATACATAGGTTTATATTTGTCACTCTAGTGGGACCCTCACTATTATTATTATTATTATTATTCTTATGTTTTAGATAAACCCCAGGGAGCGCCATTACCCCATCCTTTATCAAAATGTCAAGGAGAGAAGCAAAACTATTCCACGTAAGTGCCAAGTGAAATGAGATTTCTATTTATGCGTGTAAGCAAACCATTTACAAGTATATTTTAAATATAAATAATTCAAAAGAAGAGAAAATGTAACAAAAAAAAATAAAAAATAAACTGCCTAATTGAATCTGGGATGAATTTCGAAAAGGATTGCACAGCACATTCAGGGAAATCACGTCAGCTATGCTAATTATTCTAATAAATAAAGACAGTTGTTATTATTGCTCTCTACCGTATCTGGAATTTCCCCCAGCATTCCTTCCTCTGTTGCACAGAGATTCCACAGTGCAGCTTAATAAATTATATGATGGAGACATTTACTGCTGCACAACCAAACACACTGCTAACAGTGACTCCTTTCAGTTTAAGCTTTAACCCCTTTAACAGACAGTTGATATTAATTTACTATTAATATTATTATTGATCTGTACAGCTTTAACATTTTTACCATCATGACTGTACTTATGATAAAATATAAAAATGCACTCAAATTATTAAAACTACTAGGCTTACTTAGAAGATTGAGTAAATGTAACCTAATAAAATGTTAACACAGTTTTATTATGAAAAATCTAACACCTAAGAAAAAAAAAAAAAAGGAATCGTGGGACAAGTCTATGATTTCTTGGATGGGCGCATCCACGCGACCAAGATGACCCTTCTCCCGAAACTCCTGTACACTAAGGCCCCGTACACACGACCGAACATGTCTGCTGAACCTGGTCCCCAGACCATCAGACCAAAATCCGGCAGCGGACATGTCCGATGAAAACGGTCCGGCGGACCGTTTTCATCGGACAGTCCGTCCGTGTGTACGGGGCCTGAGTCCTACCGGTTTCAGTCCCCCCATCTTGCGTTCATATTACACCCCAGTGAGAATCGAAAAATACCTTCCCGCTTTTTGTACCTATAGGAAATTCTGTCAAGCACAACGGTGATGGCCTTGGACCCCAAGGTGGGGCTTTTTTTCTCTTACATTGCTCTTTTCTCCTTGGTTTCCTATTCTTAATCTCTAGCCTGTATTTATTTATAATGACATGACAATGGGAAGTACAGTTGAACCTTGGATTACGAGCATAATCTGTTCCAGGAGTATGCTCGTAATCCAAAGTACTCGCATATCAAAGCAAGTTTTCCCATTGAAGTCAATGGAAACGAAAAAAAAATTGTTCCGCATTGACTTCAATGTGATGCAATACCGAATGCGGCTAGAGGTGGGGGGTGCCAGAGAGCGACGAAAATGGCCGAAAAGTCCCGAGGACACTTCGGCTTGTTTCCTGCACCCCCATACCCCAGGCCAAATGAGGTACTGCAGGCCAATGTTCAGCTTTTCTTGGCTCCTGCGCCCCCCGTACCTCAGGCCAAATGAGGTACTGAAGGCCTATTTAGCTTGAATTCTACTCGTCTTGCGAGTCAACACTCGCAAACCAAGTATAAAAAAAAAAAGTTGCTTGCAAATAAAAAAAGGCTCTCAAACCAAGGTTCCACTGTAGTACTATGTGCTTGATATGAAATTATTACAGTAGAACACAAAATATCCCAGCTGGTAGTACATGCACCCCAGCAGGACTATCACAGAGTAGAAGGGCTGCCTGGTAAATTCAATTCATAAGAGCAGCACAGAGAACGCCTGATGGAGTAATTTAATTTCTTTGCATAGTACAAAGTGATTCTCTAAAGGAAAATGTAAACCTATCTGACAGTTCCTCCCCATTTTTATAAGGTACGTCAGCCAACTGCTTGTTGAAGTCCACGGGGAAAACAGGTTAGTGTAAATGAATGACATTAGCATCAATTTACAATGACACATGTGTTTATTACATTCCTATGTTAAATTATCTCATGATAATTTTCACATAAAAACATTTAACAAATAATGAACATCACATTCCTGTGAAATCCTTTGAATTTATAAACTTTGTTTTACCAGATGTATATTAAAATTTTGAATGCCTCCATCTCTATTAAATACTTAGGCTCCATGCACACTGAAGCTGATAAAAGCTATAAAAAAACGCCAGTAGCTCTGCGGGGAGCCTTTGAACGTTTTTTAGCATTTTTGCAATAGCTTTAATCAGCGTTTTTCAGTGTAGCTTTTTTTTTTTCAATGGATTAAAAAACGCAAAAAAACGCTGGCACAGGCGTTTGAGCGTTTTTGACCGTTTTTTCCCGACAAAAAACAGCACTTTGAGCGCATAATTCGGGCGTTCAGAAAAAAGCCAATAAACTCCAAAGCTCATTAACACTAAAAAAACGCCCAGGTGTGCATGGGCACATAGGCTAACAGAGTTCAGTGTATAAGGTTTAAAAAAAAAAGCCAAAACGCCAATAAACTGCAGTTCATCAGCTTCAGTGTGCATGGAGCCTTATTGTCTGTCACAATTCCTTATTTTATTTCCACCAGGAATGGCTCCTTATTGTAATCTTCCCAGTAGTTACCGAAGGCCTTGTACACACGATAGGTTAAACAGAGGACAACAGTCTGATGGACCGTTTTCATCGCTCAAAACCGATCGTGTGTGGGCCCCATAGGTTATTTAACCATCGGTTAAAAAAAAAGCCAACTTGCTTTAAATTTAACCGATGGATTCCTAACTGATCAAAACCGGTCATTAGTAGGCACGACCATCGGTTAAAAATCCACGCATGCTCAGAATCAAGTTGACGCATGCTTGGAAGCATTGAACTTAATTTTTTTCAGCACGTCGTCGTGTTTTACGTCACCGCGTTCGGACACGATCGGTTATTTAACCAATGGTGTGTAGAGGCGCGACGGACCATCAGTCAGCTTCATCGGTTAACCGATGACAACGGTCCATCAGACCGTTCTCATCGGATGGACTGATCATGTGTACGAGGCTTTACAGGAAATACAGCAGCATAGCAGATCCACATACATTTGCGGCGGCCGCAGCGTATGTAAGATATGCTACGCTGCTGTAACTTACTTTGATTTTGTATGAATCCTCAACGAATCCGCGCCATAAGTTACGGCGGCGTATCGTATCTCTCGCGGCGTAAGGGCGTGGAATTCAAATTCGGCGAGTAGGGGGCGTGTTTCATTTAAATGAAGCGCGTCCCCGCGCCGAACGAACTGCGCATGCGCCGTCCGTAAAAACTCCCAGGGTGCATTGCTCCAAATGACGTCGCAAGGACGTCATTGTTTTCGACGTGAACGTAAATGGTGTCCATCCCCATTCACGGACGACTTACGCAAACGACGTAACATTTTCAAAATTAGACGCGGGAACGACGGCCATACTCAACATTGAGTACGCCACCATATAGCAGCTTTAACTATACGCCGGAAAAAGCCGAACGGAAACAACGTAAAAAAATGCGACAGCCGCTCGTACCTTCGTGGATCGTCGGAAATAGCTAATTTGCATACTCGTCGCGGAATACGACTGAAACGCCACCTAGCGGCCGCTGGAAAATTGCATCTAAGATCCGACGGCGTACTAAGACGTACGCCTGTCGGATCTAACCCAGATGCCGTCGTATCTGGTTTTGTGGATACCAAAACATAGATACGACGCAGGAAATTTGAAATTACGCGGCGTATCAAGAGATACGCCGGCGCAATTTCTTTGAGGATCTGCCCCAAAATATTTTAGTTACAGCTACTGCTGCTACCTACTGTCTTGTGATGGAGCAAATAGTTTTGCTGCAATATATCTACATTTCTAGTGAAGAAACCAGAAATCCTAGTGGACAGTAGGCAGCCACTGAAACACATGTCCATAATTTTTACATGTGGCCAAAGTGTAAGGCCCCGTACACATGAGAGGATCCATCCGCTGAAAAATCTCAGCGGATCGGTTTCAGCGGATAGATCCTCTGGTGTGTACGTTCCAGCGGATATTTCCAAATTCCAGCAGATAAAAATTTGAAGACATGCTTACAAATCTATCCGCTGGAATCGGCTCCAGCGGATCGATCCGGTGGTCTGTACAGACTCACAGGATCGATTCGTCCGAACCCATCCCTCGCATGCGTCGTAATGATTCGACGCATGCGTGGATATCCTTGTATGACAGCGTCGCGCACGTCGCCGCGGCGACGGCGCGACACATCACCGCGATGGGAATTCGGCGCGGATTTCGATCCGATGGTGTGTACACTCCATCGGATCAAAATCCTCAGAGGATTTATCCGCGGATACTAGGCCTAAGTAGTGAGGGTTTCATTGTTCACAAAACATAAGACTTTTCTGAGACATCTGTAGTACGTTCAGTTTTATGAGAATAAGAACCATTTACAGACAAAAAAAAAACAGCACTATTGTCTTTCCCATGCCTGACCTATGAAGCATGGAACATGTGTAAAAGTAATTGTATAAATATGAAGACCCAGCTTACTCATACAAACATTTCCTGTTATGACGCCTATAAAGAGGAAACATTCCACTTCAGTGTAATGAGAACCCTTTTTTTAACATATGGTCATTCTCTTGTTCATGCACAGATCATATATACCCATAGATGTGGACTACATGGTATGTGAAGAAGAGGGCAGAAGGAAGAGGACATAAAAATAAATCATTGTATACTGCACGGCAGGGCTCGACAAATCACGGTCGCCAGGGCGACTAGAAATGGGGTACTGGCGACTTGGCTTGGAAGGGGGGGCAAAAAAAATAAAAATTTGTGAGCTGGCGCCATCTGGTGGTGAGCCATTGGTATTACAAGTTATTACCACCAGCTGTGTAAGCTGGCGCCATCTGGTGGTGGCCGTTGGTATTACAAGTTAAGCATTACAAGTTAACCACTTAAGGACCAATATGCTGCCTAAAGACCCAAGGTGTTTTTACAGTTCGGGACTGCGTCGCTAAAACAGACAATTGCGCAGTCGTGCAACGTGGCTCCCAAACAAAATTGGCGTCCTTTTTTCCCCACAAATATAGCTTTCTTTTGGTGGTATTTGATCACCTCTGCGGTTTTTTTTTTTTTGCACTATAAACAAAAATAGAGAGACAATTTTGAAAAAAATGCAATATTTTTTACTTTTTGCTATAATAAATATCCCCCAAAAAACATATATAAAATTATTTTTTTCCTCAGTTTAGGCCGATACGTATTCTTCTACCTATTTTTGGTAAAAAAAAATCACAATAAGCGTTTATCGATTGGTTTGCGCAAAATTTATAGCGTTTACAAAATAGGGGATAGTTTTATTGCATTTTTATTAATTTTACTACTAATGGCGGCGATCAGCGATTTTTTTCGTGACTGCGACATTATGGCGGACACTTCGGACAATTTTGACACATTTTTGGGACCATTGTCATTTTCACAGCAAAAAATGCATTTAAATTGCATTCTTTATTGTGAAAATGAGAGTTGCAGTTTGGGAGTTAACCACAGGTGGCGCTGTAGGATTTAGTGTACACTGTGTGTGTGTTTACAACTGTAGGGGGGTGTGGCTGTAGGAATGACGTCATCGATCGAGTCTCCCCTATAAAGGGGATCACTCGATCGATGCAGCGCCATAGTGAAGCACTGGGAAGCCGTGTTTACATATGGCTCTCCCCGTTCTTCAGCTCCGGGGAGCGATCGCGACGGAGTGGCTATAAACAAATAGCCGTGCCGTCGTCCCGGATCGCTCCCCGAGGGAACCCGACCGCCGCGTGTAGCGGGGGGGGGTCCCGATCGGACCCCCCACCCGCTAGAAGGTAGGGGCGTACAGGAACGCCAATGTGCCTGTACGTGCCATTCTGCCGACGTATATGTACATGCGGCGGTCGGGAAGGGGTTAAACAGCAATTCTAATGTAATGTTTCACTATTTTCACTGCCATCTTCTTCCCTCTAATTAGAACCCCCAAACATTATATATATTTTTTATCCTAGAGAATAAAATGGCGATCGTTGCAATACTTTCTGTCACGCCGTATTTGCGCAGCGGTCTTACAAGCACGCTTTTTTGGGAAGAGTTATTCCCATTTTTTTTTTTATATTATGAAAGATAATGTTACGCCGAGTAAATTGATGCCCAACATGTCACGCTTCAAAATTACGTCCACTCGTGGAATAGCGACAAACTTTTACCCTTTAAAATCTCCATAGGCGACGTTTAAAAAATTCTACAGGTTGCATGTTTTGAGTTACAGAGGAGGTTTAGGGCTAGAATTATTGCTCTCGCTCTACCAATCGCGGCGATACCTCACATGTGTGGTTTGAACACCATTTACATATGCAGGCGCTGCTCACGTATGTGTTCGCTTCTGCGCGCAAGCTCGTCGGGACGGTGGCGCTTTTTCTGGCTCCTAACTTTTTTAGCTGGCTCCTAGATTCCAAGCAAATTTGTCAACCCCTGCTGCACGGCTCAAAATGTCAAGTCCTGAGCTACTAGCAAGGCCTTAAGAGTTACTCGCCACCAGTTGCCCCACCCAACCCCTACCCTGCCCCTAATCCCACCCTAAACATGCCCTCATAAATTATCTCATGAAATGACACGTAAACGTTTTAGGCAGAATTAAGTTACAAAAATAGATAAAAACAACAACTTTAACCACCTCAATACCAGGCACTTTCACCCCCTTACTGCCCAGGCCATTTTTCAGTTTTCAGCGATGTCGCACATTGAATGACAATTGCACGGTTATGCAACACTGTACCCAGATTAATTTTTAATAATTCTCTTCACACAAATAGAGCTTTTTTTGGCGGCATTTAACCACTGCTGTGTTTTGTTTTTTTTAACAAAGAAAAAAAAAGTTTTTCTTCGCTTTTTTAAATCAGTAATTTTTCTCCCTTACTGATGTGCGCTAATGAGGCGGCACTGATGGGCTGCACTGATAGGCTGCACAGATGGGGTGGCACTTATGGGCACTGATTAGGTGCCCATAAGGCTCCCAATTCGCAGAAGTCTGTGGAGATTTACATCTCCAACAAACTACTTTGTGTTTAAATGCTTCCAGACAGCAGCATTGCTAGATCCAGGCACATAGGGAAATATTTCACAAACATACTGTAGGCCAATTTCAGGGAACAGATGGTAGAAGCCCCAATAAGGAAAATTGTTCAGTTGGATCTATTAATTTCAAACATGGAGCTTATTACAGATGTGAAAGCTAGAGACAACTTGGGTAACAGTGATCTTGGTGTAATCACATCTGCCATGAGTAACAGACAATAGAAGGATGTTACTATATTAAGAACTCTAAATAAGAACAATTCTGTGATCCTAAGGCTACTTTCACACTGGGGCGGGGGAGGGCGTTGGCAGTAAAATGCTCTACCACTATTATAGCGGTGCTTTTCAGCCACTAGCGGGGTGCTTTTAACCCCCCACTAGCGCTCTGAAAAAAGGGTTAAATGTGCCGCTGCAGGCGCATCGGCAGTGGTGCTCATTAGTTTCAACGGTAGGGGCGGTGGAGGAGTGGTGTATACACCGCTTCCGCACTGCCCAAAAGATGCTGCTTGCTTGACTTTTTGCAACATACTGCAAGCACACCGCCCCAGTGTGAAAGCACTCGGGCTCTCACACTGGGGCTGTAGGGGAGCCGTTTTCAGGCTCTTTACAGGCACGATTTTTAGCCCAAAAGCACCTGAACTATGCCTCAGTGTGAAAGGGGTCTTACTGCACAACATTTAATGGGACCAAATACTTGCAATAAAAAGTATGCAAGACAAGAGGAGTGTTTTAAAGATTAAACTGGTGCATTAGTGTTCCATTGGGTAACAAACATAAAAGAAAAACCATTAAATCCTGTTCCTAAACTCGAACATAAAAAAATAAATAAATAAGAAAAAAAACAAGATGTTTAAGAGCCGGTTCACACAGGGGCGGCACGACTTTGGGGGCGACTCCACCAGATGACATGAAGACGACATCTAAGGCGACTTGCAAAATGACTTCTGTATAGAAGTCAATGCAGGTCGCCCCCGAAGTAGTACAAGAACCTTTTTCTAAGTCGGAGCGACTTGCGTCGCTCCTATTAGAACGGTTCTATTCACTAGAATGGGACGCGACTTGTCAGGCGGCTGCGTCGCCTGACGAGTCGCCCCAGTGTGAACTGGGTCTTAAAGTACAAAGTAGAAAGGACACCCTCAGCATTCAAAATTTACAAGGATGGCGACCAAAACAAAATATGAGAAACACATTGCCACACCAAGTATAACAAATCCTACATAATTTTTTTTTCAAATATATCAGTGAAAGGCTATGAAAGAACAGATAGGCTCCATAACAGATGAACACATGAAGCTGGTCACATATGTATGAAAAGGCAGATATATTAAACCATTTTTTTCCCCCATTAGTTTTTATAGATGAACAAGGTTTGATAGACTTGGCAATTATATTGGTGATGTTTCACTTAAAGTGGAAGTCCATGCTAAAACTAAAATCACAGCGTCTATAGCCACCAACATTTTAACACTAACCACTCTAACCCTGAAAAAAAATACTCAGTATACATACCTTTTCTGCAGCGATCCGACCCGATCTCCAGCGGCGGAAGCTCTGATCCCACACTGAGCTGTCAGCCACAGGTTTGCTGTGGAGGCGAGTGCAGAGGACTTGTCCGACAACATAAGTCCCATAGTAATTCTATGGGTAACGTCACTTCCCATTCATTTCACAGCCGTTGTCGTCTGTGTACTCATCAGAACTCCTGCCGCTGGAGATCGGGTTGGATCGGCTTCAGAAAAGGTATGTATACCGATTTATTCTTTACAGGGCTAGATAGGTAAGTATTAGAATGTTGGTGGCTATAGATGCAGGGATTTTTTATGTTGGTGGCTATAGATGTAGGGATCTTAGTTTTAGCATGGGCTTCCACTTTAAGATACCACTAAGATACCACTGTTGTTGATTAAAAATCAGGTACAAAAAAAAGACTAGAAAAACTTATTGTGAACAAATCACAATGTCCAGATGGCTTACACCCGCAAGTCCTTATGGAACGTTGTTCAGTTATAACCAAGCCACTATTTCAAATTTTCAAGACACCTTACAGACTGGAACAGTACCAACTGATTGGTGTGGAGCAAAAGTGGTACCAATTTACCAATTTACAAAAAAGGATCAAGATATATACCATCAAACTGCAAACCAGTCAGCCTGATAGTGATTGTATGTAAGGTATTTGAGAGGATGGTAAGAAACTGGTCTGTGATAAAAGGTATCGTAAGTAACAACCAGCATAGATTTATGAAAGATCATTTTTGTCAGACCAACCTGTTATTGTTCTGTGAGGAAATAAGCGAGAAATTGGATGGCAGAAGTCCAGTAGACATTGCTTATCTAGATTTTGCTAAGGTATTTGATATTGTACCTCATAAATGTTTAACCTCTTCCCGACCACACTATAGCCGAAAGACGGCTACAGCGTGGTCGCACATTTCTGGGAGGGTGTGTATTGATGTCCTCAGAGAACCCTGCCTCCCCACACAATCCTGGGGCCTGCATCGGTACCACTCTGTGATCGCTGTGTCTTTTGGACACAGCTGACCAGAGATCGGGGTAAAGGGCCAATCACAGAGCTCTTTTAATTACAGCTGATCACAGTGCAGACAGGAGAGCCAGTAAGCGGCAATCCACACAGAGGACATCTACACTGATAATCAGGGCAATGATCATCAGTGTCCTGATTATCAGTGCAGCCCCAACAGTGACCATTAGTTCTGTCAATCAGTGCCCCTCAGTGCCTCTTATCAGTACCGCCTCATCAGTGCCACCTCATCAAAGCCCATCAGTGTAGACTCATCAGTGCAGCCTCATCAGCGCACATCAGTGAAGGAGAAAAATTACTAATTTAGTAATGACATAATTGTCATTCAAAGTACAACAGCACTAAAAGCTGGACATTGGCCTGGGAAGGACGAGGGTGAAAGTGCCCAGTAGGCAAGTGGTTAGTCTATTATGTAAGGTCTGTTGGAGTTGATGAAACCGTATGTATATGGATTGGAAACTGGTTACATGAACCGATCCAGAGAGAAATGATTAAAGACTCATTCTCTGAATGGTCTAAAGTTGTGAGTGGTTTGCCCCAGGGTTCTGTCCTTGGGCCAATGCTATTCAATGTGTTTTAGCGGTTGTAACCAAGAGCTCAATTTTGGTGTTTGTTGTACACAATATAACAGCTGCTGACTTCATATGATGGGGCATGCTATAGTGAGACCTGGCATAGAAGAGTAATGATGCTATATCAGCTGCCAATCTTCAGTGCCATCACCAATTATTTATTTGAGAGTACAAGTTATACAAGATGATGGCTCACTAGGTCAGAGAGCAAGTGTCTGATTTCCTGGGAGATTGTTACTATTTGCACACTTGCCACATAGGCACTAACCTAGGAAAACTGAAGGATAAGTGAAGCTTTTTCCCCACCTAAAAAAATTGATATAGATTATATATATATATATATATATATATATATATATATATAGTATACTGTTGAAGAAATAAACTGGGATGGAATTGGTTTCTATGTGCAACAGCCCTAGTTTGCTATATTTTTCTGTGTATCAATTTTCATAATTCTCACAAAACCATAGGTATTCATTCCCCTGAGCCAAACTGTCAGTTTCCTTTGTAGGTTTGATTCTTTTTCTAAATAAGGCCTACAGTGAATACACTTTATCTGGGTTTTCATTATTTGCAGGCACATCCAGACATCAGCAGGGAGCCATTTCATGAGAAGACATACTGAGGGAATATGTGATGCACTCAAATGCTAATAAACAATAAATTGCAAATGAACAGCACTGTAACAAAACAATTCACCATCCAGGAACTCTCTCTCTATAGGAGACGTGGTCTGGGGACCACGTCTAACCCACTACAAGATTTGATCTGGCTCACAGCTAGGGTCAGTGGTATATCCACAAACTCTGTACACAAACTGAGTATTCAAATCAGTTGGTCTCCATTTCTGATGGAGTCCCTTATGTATGGGGAAAACATATGTAAAGGGTAGGGGGGGGGCTTCTAATGTCAAACGGGGTGCCCCTGATGTGAAGGTGGCACTTGTGATGGGGAGCTTCTGATATGAAGTTATTGCTTGGAGCATGTTTGTTCATTCATTGACTTTTTTTCGAATATTTGAAAATTATTTGATGTGGTCCTCATACCTAAAGCTTTGGAGACTCCATTGTGTAAAATGTCCATAACTTGTCCAATCCACAACTTCAAATATACCCTTTTTTTTTTCATATTTTAAGTGAAGCACACGTTTCTATAAAGCCCAACTCTAGAGAAAGTTAAATCCATCCCTTGCAGGGAAGTTGCCTCCATGCTGCAAGGTTTAAGTGCTAGTTTTGGTCTAGAAGATGGGAAAAACAAGTCTCATTTACCCTAGCCAGCACTCCCCTATGCTCCAGTGGTGGACTGTTCCTTGGCGTCCTGTCTATTGCAAGGCTATGGTCAAGCCACACGGTCTGTGACAATGGATGCAGGTAGCGTGGCTTGGTATCGAACCCGCAAGTGGGCAAAAATAGGAAGCGGCTTCCTATGGTGGCACACCGAGAAGAGGAGGAGCCCAGAGTGCCAGCGGGGGACCAGGGTAGAGGATTAGGAGTGCTCTGTGCAAAACGATTACACAGAGCAAGTACATATAACATGTTTGGTATTTAAAGAAAAAAAGAAAGTATAGGTTTACAATACTTTCTTTTCTATGTCAAGGGAATAAAAATGCCTAGAACTATATAATGTAAAGGGTACTGGTGCTGCTATGTACACAAGCTTACATTCTGTAATATGCAAATTTTTACTTTCCTGGTGAAATTAGTTGTCCTGGATAAACTGCAAACAGACTGAAGTGCTGCCATATTTTACAATCATTATCATAAGTATTTCAATATTTATATACAGTGGTCCCCAATCTATGTAAACTTTTTGAAGTGTTTTTAAGTTTATCTAAAGCCAAAACTTTGTTTAGTTTTGGATAGAGTGGGAAAGGGTTAGAACCTCTGTTAAGTTTTTACTGTGGCCAGTGTTCTCTGTTAAGGAGATTCTAACAGTGTGCCATAAGCTGAGCTCAAAGTACTTGTCTTGCTGCACAAGAACAGTTGGTGAAACTCATTAACCTCAGCACATGGGAAGTACTGTCAGACAACTGGCTGCACAGAGTGCAAATTAGAGCACTGAGAAAGGGTAAAAAGGAATTATACACAGGCACGGTGGAGCAAGTTATTTACTCACATGACTGAGCAATTCAAGAGCCAGGCGATGCAAAGATGGTCATCAATGCAAAATTGTACAGAGAATACTGATGCATGCTCCCATCAAGACTACCAGTCACAAAAATAGCATCTCTAGGGCCATCCAAGGTAAAAAAAAAAGGCAATTAAGATACCTGTTCTGTGATTTTAGTAAACACACAAACTGAGTGAACACAAGTTTGCAGATAGTATCTCAGATTGAATTAAAGTTCGGGTTCAGCCCAGTAAAGCTCACTTCATTATAAATGTTTCCTTTTTAATTAAAGTAACCCCAGCTCAAGTTTAGATAACTCAAATTTAGCAAATGATGTAAAAGGTTATGATGGCATATACAGTTTCCAAAAAAACAAAGTCACGGTCGACATGGTCAACTGATGGAAACAGATAAAAAAAAAAGGCCATTTCACAGGATTGTGACCCAAATGTTTGCATGAAGCGTGGTATCAGATTCCATTATCTACCATCCAAAACTTACATTTGTCAACTCCCAGGTGAATTCAGACTGTCCTGGATGCCAAATGACAGTATTCCACATGTGTAAGTATTCGACTGAGAGCCTGAGCAAAGGTATTAAACAGCATGGGGCTGCTTTTAGATGCAAAGGTGAGCTTGGTGGCAAAATAATACAGCCCCTCCCCTTGACCCCCTGCCACTGCCAGAGTGACAGCATAATCGGAAGCATCCGCTATATCAGCTTTGGACAACCAAGCACCCTCCCCCACCCTGATAATTTGTTTAATCGCCTGATCCACAAATGCATATTTTAATGAAAATACTTCAGACGGAATTAAGGAGTTCAGGCTATATATGAGAACAACGAGGGGTGGACAAGTCATAAATGAAACGTAGTTCATTAGAAAACTTCCCTTTTACCAAACCAAGAGGGTTGACCCTCCAACTCTAGAAAGATGGTGTAGAAAAAGGACCAATAAAAAAAACCTTTACCAGTTCAGACTGGAGCAGCAAGTCCACTGACTCCATGTATGCAGTTGATGACCTCAGATTCAGACATGAAAACGACTTCCAATGAAATAAACCCTGTATGGAACTCCCTTGTGAAACCCTCCACCAAAAACGGACTCAAACCAGGTTAATGATGAGAGGTCAAACAAGCTTGTAAATACGGCACGTTGATACGGCTTAGTCAACTGTTTTTACCCTGCCTAAGTGAACAGGCCGATTTTGGGTAAACCCTGAAACAGCTGGCGCAAATGTGCAAAAGACAGCACTAACTAACTATAGTTGCATACGCCATGGTTAAAGTTATTACAAATATGAGTCTTCCCTAAAAACTAAATAGGCCGACCTAACTTGTCAAATGAAGCAGCATAGGGTGGGAGGGAACTAGGGAAAGCCCTGGATGTGCCTGGTAGAACCGGAAGTTCAGTATTGGGGCACCAGTATGTGGTATGCGAGGATGACTGACATGTCGCACAAACTGGTGACTTAAGCCCAGCAAAAAAGCTCAGTGTCAAAACTGCTCCAGACCATCTGATGTTGAGAAAACATGGCAACGTTAATGATAATCATAAATCGTCATTCCCCCAAACTTCTGTCCCAACTCTACTGCCACATAAAGGTAATGTTCCAGTTTCTCCCTTCTACGGGGTTTTGCAAACAATGAGCAAACAATATCCCTGAACAAACTGAAAGCCAATATAAACTCTGGGATAGAGAACTTGTGGTTGAGCCTGTGATCCCTGGTCTTAACAATCACAGAAACGTCACCACAGGCATAAGACTTATTATCAGCTACATCGTGGGCGGCAATCAACAAAGACGCCAAATTAACGTCCTCACCCTCTAAAATTTATTTTTTTATATTCCCAGGAATAAAATGTACCAGGGTAACAGAGAAAGCACAAGCGCTTATACCTGAAGCTAAAAGCATAGGGCTTGAAACCAAGGTGGTTCTGGAATCTGCTGAAGTCCCTGGAATTGCAAGATCCACAGGGGCCAGACTTGGATGGCTCTCCAAAATCTCAACCCTGGCCCACAACTCATGGAAGGAGGTCACAAAGAGCTCAGGGTGGAATTAACCTGTGACAGGTCACCTGCTCAGCACTGGAGCCTGGGGTGCAGGGAAACAACCTAAAAAGTTTCATCTTACGAGCTGAAGCTGGGTATGAAATACCCCCAAGCCGTAACTCCACCATCAGTCTGGGGGACAGTCCAGGTCCTTAGAGAGGGTGAACTGTTATTTCAGAACCTCTGACCAGAGAAGGAGGGATGGAGGCAGCTTGTGACATGACCTAAAAGATCAAAACAAAACCGTCAAGAACAATATACGTCAACTGAAACCCATTTTTTGACCCGAAACAACCTTCTCTGACCCCCCAACTAACAACCTCTCTACTTTTGATGTCCCTGGGTTAAGATAAAAATAATGTTTGTGAGACCAAGAAAGTGATTCACCATGTGAACACAGAGGCCGAGTAACCTTTAGTGAAGCAGGCCAATTAAAAACGACCACTCAGGCCTACAGAACCTAAAAACGTGTCAGGTCCAAGTAACGACAAACATATGAACCAGACTAACGTATATTGAATGAGAAACGGGTGAGGAGACTTGCTACTGAGCAAGCCGAAAGCAGAAACGATCATCTCTAGTCGCTGTGACTTATAAACGTGATAGGTAAGTACCGCAGTGATGTAGGGAGACACGTCCACCTTGCGGCACTGAAACCCGGAAATTACATCAGATGGTCGCCCGGAAATGACACGTACCATCCGAAGCGTCAAAACGGGAGGGAAAGCAGACAGAAGAAAGGAGGAGGAGGGCGGGATTAAGTACACTTTGACTCCTCCTACCTGCGGCCAGCCTTCCCATTTGTCAACTCCCAGGAGAAATCAGGACTGTCTTGGATGCCAAAGGCAGTCCAACACCATATTAGGTAACGATTTTGTTCTTTTACCATACTTGGTTCCATCATTTCGTCCAATTTCTTTACTTAATGTACCACCTGCATACATATAAATGCCATGGAACTATTCTCATAATGATCAATAACACCTCATCCTGGCATTCTCATTCTCTGGAAAGACAGCTAAAACTCACACATTAAAAATGCGCTTACAAATTAATTGAAAATTGTATGCATTTTGAAATGTAAAGTGCAAACTGGAAAATGTACATTAAAAAATTCATAAAAAATAAAATAACGGATGCAGTAAATTACTGTTATTTGCTCACACTATGCAAGAACAGAGATTATTTAGGAATATCTTAAAAAATAATGGCCCGAATTCAGAGAGAATTTACGCCGGCGTATCCATAGATACGCCGCGTAAATTCAAATCTGCGCCAGCGTATCTTCTTTCTGTGTTCAGAAAGCAAGATACGCCAACATTAGCCTAAGATACGACTGGCATAAGTCTCTTACGCTGTCGTATCTTAGGGTGCATTCTCACGCTGGCCGCTAGGTGGCGCTCCCGTCGTTTTCAGCGCAGAGTATGCAAATGACCTAGTTACGCCGATTCACAAACGTACGTGCGCCCGGCCGTAGTTTTTTACGTAGTTTTCGCCGTAACGTTGATCCTGCTATTAGGTGGCGCAGTCAATGTTAAGTATGGACGTCGTTCCCGCTTTGAAATTTGAATTGTTTGCGTCGTTTGCGCAAGTCGTTCGTGAATAGGGCTGGACGTAATTTACATTCACGTCGAAACCAATACATCGCTGCGGCGTACTTGAGAGCAATGCACACTGGGATATGTACGCGGACGGCGCATGCGCCGTTCGTAAAACACGTCAGGTCATAACACATTAGCATAAAACACGCCCCCCTCCCACATTTGAATTACGCGGGCTTACGCCGGCCCCATTTACGCTACGCCGCCGCAACTTACGGAGCAAGTGCTTTGTGAATACTGCACTTGCTCCTGTAAGTTGCTTCGGCGTAGCATAAATACAATACGCTGCGCCGCCGTAACTTAAAGCGCAGCTACGTGAATCTAGCCCAATGTATGTATCTTCACATCTGAGCAAATGAGCAGATATATCCAGCAGCAACAATTAAATATATTTCCTGATTTCTGTAAAATAAACAAGCATTACTGCTGGTCAATACAACATGCTGGAACGTATTCATTAATATCTGATGGGGTTGCATGTCTGCCAGCTTCTTGTGGCACCGAAGCAGCCAAATGATGAGCAAATAAAAGGCAGGTAAAAACTGCTAACATTACTGCATATGACGGCTGATATTCCTGGAAGACAACAGCCAGCCAGCTGCCAGTAAAAGCATCTATTTGTTTTCCAGTGCTTCTCATTATCCAAAAATTGAGATAGACATGGCTGGCCAGACGTTATTTCCAGGTTTTGTTGATGGACTGCTTGAACACTGAATCCACTCCTACACATCCTGAGGGTTTCAGCTCTAGAAAGGGTCAATGCTCAGCCTCCCCCTCCCATGCTTTGCATCTAAGGATTATGCTAGTGCCATTTTACCTCGTAGCCAACTGGGATCTCTGCCAAGGTCAATACAAGTCGCAGCCAGTTTCATGAATAACGGGGGAGGCCCGGCCCACTGGAAACTCTGAGATGTTAATCCCAGCAACAGATTAGTGTTCCCATAACAGAGCTGTACTGAAATGCATCAAGCAGGGACAATGCTGGACAAACTCCAAGTAGACCACAAGACACCAATCTAGTTCCTAGCTGTGCCACCGCAGCAAGGATTTTATTTCCCAAACTCTATTTTAAAGCAGAGTTTATTATAGCACAGCGATTACTGTATAAACAGGTGAAACATTTATATCACAATTAAAACAGGCATTTCTTATGATTTTATTCTGTAAATTAACCCTTCAACACACAGCTGATCCTCATATAGAAGTGTCTTCTCTGCTCTATTAAAAACAGAAAAAGGAACAGAGAGCAGCTAAAGCATAGCCCCAAGAGCCTTCGCTCTGAACCTGCGTTTCCTCTTTACACACCCAAATTCCCTGCAGATATCATTATTATTATACAGGATTTATATAGCGCCAACAGTTTACACAGAGCTTTACAACGATAAACTTGTTAAGCCTGAAATATTGCAGAGAAAAGCAGCTTTGTGTATATGTGGCATTTGATAACAGTAAAGCCGTGTACACACGATCGGTCCATCCGATGAAAACGGTCTGATGGACCGTTTATCGGGTTAACCGATGAAGCTGACTGATGGTCAGTCGTGCCTACACACCATCGGTTAAAAAAACGATCGTGCCAGAATGCGGTGACATAAAACACAACGACGTGCTGAAAAAAACAAAGTTCAATGCTTCCAAGCATGCGTCGACTTGATTCTGAGCATTCGTGGATTTTTAACCGATGGACGTGCCTACAAACGATGTTTTTTTTTTTCTATCGGTTAGGTATCAATCGGTTAAATTTAAAACAAGATAGCTTTTTTTTTAACCTATGGATAAATAACCGATGGGGCCCACACATGATCAGTTTGGTCCGATGAAAACGGTCCATCAGACCGTTCTCATCGGTTTGACCGATCGTGTGTACGCGGCATAAGGTTCATTGCGGGTTAACTGTTACCTTGAGAGTAATGCTAGCCATACATACCGTAGCTTAAAGTGGTTGTTAAGCCACTGAGTCTTTTTTTCTACAATCCCCTCTGTTACATAAAATATTGTGTTTTAAATAAGCAGTTATATAACTTATTTTACAGCACAGCTCTGCACTCACGTGACCCGGGCACCTCTCCCCTCTCTCAATCTGACAGCTACAGTGGGCGGGGGCTGAGAATCCCCTGCAGACATCAGCCAGGAAGGGAGGAGAGAAGGAGAGAGGTGGCCAGTCACGTGAGTACTGAGCGGCGATATGAAAACGGTATACTGCGGCTTATTAAAAAAAAAAAAACACATACACTGGGGCACATTATTTAATGTAACAGAGGGGATTGTATAAATAAGACTCCGATATGATAGCAGCAGTCGGAGCTGACAGGCAGGGATGGAGGGGGCGGGGAGTAGGACAGAAGGAGACCTGCGGATGACAAAGGCACGTAAAACGGACCACGTTGTCAGGGCTCAGAAGCTATGATAAACCGTGGTCAGTTTACAGGGTGGAGGGCAGAAACAGGCAGGATCAGCTAGGTATTTTATATGATACAGGGGGCCAAATGACACAGCACAAGCACGGTGCTGTTGTTCATGCTTTAAAGTAACAAGATCCATTTAAAAAAAAAAAAATTGTGTTACAAACACTATACATTTAGATTGATTCCAGTGGCCTGCTGGCAACACCCGGTTTGACAAAACTTCAACTGAAAATTCAAACAAGCCAGGTGATGGCGGCTGAACATTGAATATAGCCAGCCAATCAGATGCAGTCACAGGTATTTTGTCATAAAGATAATCACCTGCAGTGTAAGGCTTCAGGGGACCTTTCGGCTGAAACATGTGTTGGGGCAGAGACGGCACGCCGCTGCATGATATCGGTCAGCAGAGGCTTTCTATGCGAGTTACAGCAGTTTTTGTATTGATATATGGGCCGGTTTGTTTGGCGTGCTACGTATGTGATCCTTGTGGTGCAATAAATACTACATTATTATTATCTTTCCCCCGTTGTGAGCTTGATTTGCTGTAGCTTGAATTGGTGCTGAGAAATGGAGGGAAGAGCATTGTGGATGGATGGCTACCCTGGATGACACCTACTTAGGATGACGAGCTAAGCTTGCTACACATTTTGCAGCACATTTTCTGGCAAGTGTTCATTTCAAAAGGTGGTAGCTGGTCCTTCTTTACAATGGGAAGTGTCTGGCAACAATCTGTGTCATTTGAAGAAATTATAATATGTTTTTGGCTATATACAGGACTTTTTGCAATTCATGCATAAATATACATATACACACACACTTTATTGTGATATTATACTGCAACTAGGATTGACGTATTTATATTTGCGTTGATTTTTGCACCATATATAGAAATGTGGCCAATTGTTGAACTTTGTGATCAATTGTTGCACTCTTATTATCTTTATGGTTCCATAGGTGTTTTTGTATGTCAACCTTTCTGCTAGCAGCCACCTTTATCACAGAGCAGACCTTTTTAGATATGGGTATTCTTTCGGCTGCATATGTCAGCAGCTCACTGAATACAATAGCCAGCAGTGAAGCCGGCTCTATCCATGCTGTATAGTTTTTTTTAACAGGAATATGCTGTATAGTTTAAATAGGGGATTCTCACACTAGTTTCCATTCACACTCATTGTCTAAAATGACCATCTGGGCCTTTCAGATAAATACTATAAAGCATAGGTGCTGCACCATCAAAATAAAGCTAGAAATAATTTTCTATACATTGCAAAATAACTATTCAGATTTTTAATGTTCAACACTAACAATTTCCCTTTGCCGAGCAGCAACCCCCTATGACGTAGTTGGAAGTGACGAAACATGTCAGACGTGGGTACCTGGCAACCAGAAGTGATATCAGGACGTTGAGTCAGGAAGTCAGGAAGTGATAGTGGCCACTCTGATCCATGAGGGTGAGACCACTGAACAGTGATTTTAATATGGGTTTGATTATTTCATTGTAAATGTAAGTGCGATTCTTTTAAATAAAAGCAGGTACCTTAAGGTTTTACACTATTGGAGGCGGATTTTCTATTTCGTCTACCTATGGCTAGCCATGTGAGATGTGGGTGAATGGAATTTCAAGGTGTTTTTTATATCAACATATACAGTGCCTTGAAAAGGTATTCATACCCCTTGAAATTTTCCACATTTGTTACAACCAAAAACGTAAAAATAAATTATTGAGATTTTATGTGATAGACCAACATAAAGTGGCACATAATTTTGAAAGAAAAATTATAAATGGTTTTCAACATTTTTTACAAATAAATATCTGAAAGGTGTGTAGCTGTAGCTGTCACGTGTGGGCCCCATCGGTTATTTATCCATAGGTTAAAAAAAAAGCAATCTTGTTTTAAATTTAACCGATGGATACCTAACCGATAAAAAAAAAAAAACTATCGTTTGTAGGCACGTCCATCGGTTAAAAATCCACGCATGCTCCGAATCAAGTCGACGCATGCTTGGAAGCATTGAACTTTTTTTCAGCACGTCGTTGTGTTTTACGTCACCGCATTCTGGCACGATCGTTTTTTTAACCGGTGGTGTGTAGGCACGACTGACCATCAGTCAGCTTCATCGGTTAACCGATGAAAACAGTCCAGCTCCGGGGACCGATCACGGGACTCCAGCGGCAATCGGGTCCGCAGGTCCAGAGCGCGCCGCGGGCCCGCGACCCACGGCTGGGTACTAGTACAGGACGTACCTGTACGTACATGTGCCCAGCCGTGCCATTCTGCCAACATATATGTGCAGGAGGCGGTCCTTAAGTGGTTAAACCACTTAAAGTCCAAATCTTTTTCCGACACTTGTTTAAGTTAAAATCAATATTTTTTGCTAGAAAATTACTTGGAACCCGGAAACATATATATTTTAGCAGAGACCCTAGGGAATAAAATGGCAATTGCGGCAATATTTTATGTCACACTAAATTTTCCCAGCGGTCTTTCAAATGCAATTTTTGGGGAAAAAATGCACTTCAATTATAAAAAAAAAAAAAAACGAAACAGTAAAGTTAGCCCATTTTTTTTTTTGTTTTAATGTGAAAGATGATGTTACACCACGAGAATCATGATCCATCTTCTAAGCAAAAAAATTGTGATTCTCATTTTAGCCAGAATCGTTCAGCTCTACAGCCCATCACCCTGAACACACCACAACATGCTACCACCACCATGTTTAAGGTGGGCTTAAACATGGTGGTGGTAGCATGTTGTGAGGATGATTCTTTTCAGCAGGGACAGGGAAGCTGGTCAGATCTCATGGAAAGATGGATGGAGCCAATAACAGGGCAATCTTAGAAGAAAACCTGTTAGGCCGCGTACACACGGTCGTTCCAAACCGATGAGAATGGTCCGACGGGCCATTTCCATTGGTTCACCGCTGAAGTGGCCTGATGGTCTGATGTGCGTACACACCATCGTTCCAAAAACTGATCGGGTCAGAACGCGGTGACGTCAAACACACTACGTGCCGAATAAAACGAAGTTCAATGCTTCCAAGCATGCATCGACTTAATTCTGAGCATGCGCGGGTTTTGAACCAATGCTTTCTGTACTAACCATCGGTTTGGACCGATCGGGCAGCGGGCCATCGGTTTGATTTTAAAGCACGTTTTAAAATTTTGGACTGAAGGACAGCAGACCGAAACTGAACCTCGGTCCATTCTCATCGGTTTTGTCCGACCGTGTGGACACGGCCTTAGAGTCTGCAAAAGACTTGAGGCTGGGGTTGAGGTTCACCTTCCAGCAGGACAATGATCCTAAACATACAGCCAGAGCTACAATGGAATGGTTTAGATCAAAGCATATTCATGTGTTAGAATGGCCGAGTCAAAGTCCAGACCTAAATCCAATTGATAATCTGTGACAAGACTTGAAAATTGCTGTTCAGACGCTCTCCATCCAATCTGACAGAGCTTGAGCTATTTTGCAAAGAAGAATGGGCAAACATTTCACAATCTAGATGTGCAAAACTGGTAGAGACATACCCAAAATGACTTGCAGCTGTAATTGCAGAAAAAGGTAGTTCTACAAAGTAATGGCTCAGGGGGGCTGAATACAAATGCACCCCACACTTTTCACATACTTATTTGTAAAAAAAAAAAATCACAATTATGTACCACTTTATGTTTGTCTATCACATAAAATCCCAATAAAATACATTTACATTTTTGATTGTAACATGACAAAATGTGAAAAAAGGGGTATGAATACTTTTTCAAGGCACTGTAAGCACTCTTTGCCAGTCATGAGAATGAATGGTAACACTATCTGGTGAATGTTATTGTTAAGGGAATGGATTCTCCACAAGCACTGTGGAGGTAAATATATGCAGCTATGAGTAAGCATCACATGATGTGAAACATGTCAGCCACCTTTTTCCTGTTGTTCACTTCATTTTGACTGCATCGCTTTGGTTGTTTTTTCATTTCATTTGTACAATAAAGACATAATTTTAAAGTGGAGGTTCACCTGGAAATGTAAATTTTTAACATTAGATTCATGCTCATTTTGTCAAGGGGAATCGGGTAGTTTTTTTTAAAAAGGAAGCAGTACTTACTGTTTTAGAGATACATCTTCTCCGCCGCTTCCGGGTATGGGCTGCGGGACTGGGCGTTCCTTCTTGATTGACAGTCTTCCGACAGGCTTCCGACGGTCGCATCCATCGCGTCACGATTTTCCGAAAGTAGCCGAATGTCGGTGCGCAGGCGCCATATAGAGCCGCACCGACGTTCGGCTTCTTTCAGCTACTCGTGACACGATGTATGTGACCGTCGGAAGACTGTCAATCAAATAGGAACACCCAGTCCCGAAGACCATATCCGGAAGCGGCAGAGAAGATCGCTCTCTAAAACGGTAAGTACCGCTTCGTTTTTAAAAAAAACTACCCGATTCCCCTTGACAAAATGAGCATGAATCTAATGTTAAAAAAAAAAATTCGGGTGAACTCCCGCTTTAAGGAGTGCGGCAGTCCAGGATCTTCTTCTATCCAACGCACCTGTGCATAGCCAGCACCCTTTTGGTTTAGTGGGACAGAAGCAAAGCCAAGGGATCAGCAGTTTTTAGAGCGGTATCATCTCTCACTGCATTATTTTTTAGTCAAAAGTAGTGTCATACTATTTTATCACACCTTTTGTGGACTTTATACATTTTATTTTGGATTGACTCATATTTATCCATCTTTATTTGTGAAATGATTTTTTGATTTCTGTTTTGTGGTGCGCTACTGTGGAGTTTTATTTGATTTCTAAAAAATATTTTACCTATGTTAACAATTTCCTTACTGCCGTTTTTCTAAAGAATGAATGGCCACTGTATTTCTGTAAGAACACATTTGCTCATAACCTACACACTTTGATTATTCACACTTTTCTTTGATTGATTGATTTTTGAGCTTAGTTAGGCGCCAAATGCCCACTGTGAAGTGAGCGTCTAAGCTTCATGTAAATACATACTGTATACATACTGTGTATATATATATATATATATATATATATATATATATATATATATATATATATATATATATATATATATATATCTATCATAAAATCGCATTCTTGTTCCACAAACTGGAGAGTTTTTGTAGTCATACTGATGTAGAATCAGTATCAATTAGCCATACAGCTAAAAAGATGTAAGGTTACAATGCAAATAGTATAGAATTCAACCACATAATTTTTATGATTTTTTTAATGGGAACATTTTTAACCTTCTTTACAATGGAGATGAATCAGCTAGAGTACAACTCTCCACAATTAATGGTTTAGGGACAGTCTACAACAATCTGACCTACTGACCGAAAGTCACAACCCTAAAATATGTTTTATCAGACATAGCCAACAACAATTCTGGCCATAGCTTAGGCACACTGTATGATCTGTGCTTTTGCATATATTCATTCAGGTCCTAAAAACAGATCAAGCTGTATCAGCAGTACCTGGGTTAATAACATATAAAAAAAATGCTGCCCTTCCTCCCTTGTGGACATTATCCAAATGAAACATAGAAAGGAAGGCCAGCTGGTTTTCCTCAAGTCCTTATCCCAAAGCACAACCTGCACAGCATTCCAACTATCTCCGTACCATCCTCAGTGGAGAAAAGAAAAACACTTTATAAATGGAAACAGATTGTGTTTCCCCTGAACTGAATGGAAGGATAACAGAGAAAATCATAAATGGCACCATTCTCTCAACCCTGTATAAACAATGGTCACTTGGACTCACCTATGTCAATAAAAGTGAGATAAAACAACCCTAGGTGTGCCCAGTACAGAAAGGACTTACAATATGAATCAAAGATTAACAGAGGGACGCAAGAAATGACAACCAAATCAGCTCACATGGCAACCTGCTTTAAGATCAGATCCTGTAAAGTCCTAGGATGCACATTTTATTATAGTTTTGGGTAGAGTGGAGAAGAGCGAGACCCTTTGTTAAGTTTTTATTGCAATATGTTACCATGGTGGGGGGATTGAACCCTACTAGAGTTGTTGCCGGGACAAGAGGTAAGGGGAAGTCTTTCAATGTGGACATTTCAGCAGGATTAAACCTGACATCTAGGGGTACTTCCATGCTGGGGAGATTGAACCATAGAGTTATTACCGTGACAAGAGGTAAGGGGAAGTCTTCCAATGTGGACATTTCAGCAGGATTAAACCTGACATCTAGGGGTACTTCCATGCTGGGGAGATTGAACCCTAGGGTTATTACCGTGACAAGAGGTAAGGGGAAGTCTTCCAATGTGGACATTTCAGCAGGATTAAACCTGACATCTAGGGGTACTTCCATGCTGGGGAGATTGAACCCTAGGGTTATTACCGTGACAAGAGGTAAGGGGAAGTCTTCCAATGTGGACATTTCAGCAGGATTAAACCTGACATCTAGGGGTACTTCCATGCTGGGGAGATTGAACCCTAGGGTTATTACCGTGACAAGAGGTAAGGGGAAGTCTTCCAATGTGGACATTTCAGCAGGATTAAACCTGACGTCTAGGGGTACTTCCATGCTGGGGAGATTGAACCCTAGAGTTATTACCGTGACAAGAGGTAAGGGGAAGTCTTCCAATGTGGACATTTCAGCAGGATTAAACCTGACGTCTAGGGGTACTTCCATGCTGGGGAGATTGAACCCTAGAGTTATTACCGTGACAAGAGGTAAGGGGAAGTCTTCCAATGTGGACATTTCAGCAGGATTAAACCTGACATCTAGGGGTACTTCCATGCTGGGGAGATTGAACCCTAGAGTTATTACCGTGACAAGAGGTACGGGGAAGTCTTCCAATGTGGACATTTCAGCAAGATTAAATCTCACTCATAATGTACTTGTAGACAAACAATGAATTCACTTTCAGCTGAATTGGGAAGCAATTATACACCTTTTAGAACATGATTTTATTGGTATAGCTTCACTACCTTGCTCATTTCCTCATTGGCTGAATGTTGGCTCTGGCTGAGAAGTTGCGAGTGTCTCATTAGAGGTTCCTGCAGAAGATCCAGTCTAGGCCTTTTTGTCTCAGTAAGTTCCATATCAGATGCCTTGCTCATGTCAGATATGTATGAATGGGGGTCTCCTCTCCCATGCAGTTCCTGTGACCTGGGAGAAAGACCAACAATAAAAAGTTAAATTGGATTTCAAACTGAAGCACTAAACAAGACCGGTGTATATCATAGTTTGTAGAAACTAAGTTGTGCGCACTCAATATATGCTTAATGGGATTTTTCTTTTTATAAAAAAAATATGTAGCAGTACTTATTGGCCTAAATTTGTAAAGAATTTAGATTTTATTATTATTATTATTGGATTGGTTTTATAGCAGAAAGTAAAAAAAACAAAACAAAAGTTTTCTTTTTTCAAAATGGTCGGTCTTTTCTTGTTTATATCGCAAAGAATAAGAACGCAGTGATGGCCAAATACCCACAAAAGAAAGCTATATTTGTGAGGAATTGTTGGTTACAGCATTGCATGACTGTGCAATTGTCAGTTAAAGTAACGCAGTGCTGTATCGCGAAAAATGGCCTGGTCATTAACCACTTCCCATCCCGCCTATTGTCATGACGTCTACAAGGTGGCTCTGCCATCCTGGGTGGACGTCATATGACGTCCTCGGTCCTTCCGGCCGCTGGGGGGGGCGCGTGCCCGCCGTGACACTCTGGTGTCAATGCACGTGCCTGGCAGCCGCGATGTCCGTCAGGTACCTGCAATCAGCAGTTACAGAGCCAGGCACGTGGATCTGTGTGTGTGTAAACGCACAGATCCACGTCCTGTCAGGGAGAGGAGACCGATGGTGTGTCCATTGTACATAGGAACACCGATTGGTCACCTCCCCCAGTCAGTCAGTCCCCCCCCCATAATTAGAATCACTCCTTAGGGAACACATGTAACCGCTTGATCACCCCCTAGTGTTAACCCCTTCCCTGCCAGTCACATTTATACAGTAATCAGTGCATATTTATAGCACTGTTCACTGTGTAAATGTGAATGGTCCCAAAATAGTGTCAAAAGTGTCTGATCCGTTTGCTGCAATATTGCAGTCCTGACAAAAATTGCAGATAACCGCCATTACTAGTAAAAAATAAAAAATAAATCATAGATCTATCCCCTATTTTGTAGGCGCTATAACTTTTGCACAAACCAATTACTATATGATTACTGCGATTTTTTTTTACAAAAAATATGTAGAAGAATACATATCAGCCTAAACTGAGAACATTTAAAAAAAAAAAAAAAAAATTGGGATATTTATTATAGCAAAAAGTAAAAAATAGTGTTTTTTCCCCAAAATTGTTAGTCTTTTTTTGTTTACAGTGCAAAAAATAAAAACCGCAGAGATGATCAAATACCACCAAAAGAAAGCTCTATTTGTGAGAAAAAAAAAGGCGTAAATTTTGTTTGGGAGCCACGTCGCACGACCACGCAATTGTCATTCAAATCGCGACAGTGCTGAAATTTGAAAATTGGCCTGGGCAGGAAGGGGGTGAAAATGCCCGGTATTGAAGTGGTTAAGGTGAGTAAATCTTCTGGTGGTCAAGTGGCAAATCCAATTTTAACATCAGAAGCAAGAAAACAATTCCCCACCAAGAGGCATTACAAAACTATATGGGACACTACTAACATAGGTGGGCTATGGGTTCTGCTGATAGTTCATAAATATATACTGTATTTATTGGCGTATAACACTCATTTTTTTACCCTGAAAATAGAGGGTAAACTGTGCCTGCGTGTTATACGCAGGGGTCTGTGGCAGTTTTTTTTCCTGATACTGCCCTCTTAAGCCTCGTACACACGACCGAGGAACTCGACGGGCGAAACACATAGTTTTCCTCGTCGAGTTCCTTGTTAGGCTGTCGAGGAACTCGACAAGGCAAGTTTCTCCATTCCCGTCAAGGAAAAAGAAGACAGGCTCTCTTTTTGGCTCGACGGGATCCTCGACAGTTTCCTTGTCGAAAAATGTAGACGCGACCGGTTTCCTCGGCCAAAAAAAAATCCCAGCAAGTGTCGTGTGTACGAGGCCTTAAAGTTAGGGTGCGTGTTATACACCGATAAATACGGTACTTTAAAATTCTGCACTTTGTAATGTAATGTTGCCTTATATTGGTCATTCTCTTTTGTATACGAACTTGTTTTGGACTTTGATGTTTGTCCAGTCTTGTAATTTTTGAATATTTTCAATAAAAGCATTTTTCAAATAAAATTCTGCTCTTTAACATACTACATTAAACCAGACATTTATAACTGAAGATTTAACAGATTGTAGGAGTATAAATATGAAGGATCAACATGTAAATAAACTGCTTTAAAACCTCTCCATAATAAATAAATACAAACAGGAATTTCTCTTGTCCCATACCCATCTTGTTTATTTAGATGTGCCTGCATCCAGTGACCTCTCTGTAATGTCACCAGAGGGAAGTTCTCAAGAAGGACACAGGCTTGATATCCCATAGCAAACATCTGAGTCTTCTTGCAAGTCAGATCCTATTTAAGCATTTAAGGCATGTGCTCATTTACAGACTTAAATATTTTAACAGAGCTAAAGGAGGTATGGGAGTATGACTTATTCATAACCAGAGACTCTGCGGGGACATGAATTGCATAGTGTGGAAAGTCACAGGAGCTGAAGCCAAAAGGAAAAATGCATAAAAACAACTCATCTATTTTATCTGCTCTTTCGGAGTCAAAGAACCAAATATCAACTCACTTATCAAGCTGTGCTAAAGCAGTTTTGGTACCCAAATGGCTGAATTCTGCCTAAAAGCATCACAATAAAGGAAATTAAAAAATAAATAAAAATTATACACTAGATGTAAAAATATATATGTTTGGAAATAAAATTAGAAAAATATTCATAATGTTAAGAGAAGAAACTCACCATTAACCAAAACCTACAAAAAACAAGATATATTGGTTTTGAACCAATCTATTTATTTTTTTAATCGGATTTTATTTAATGTAATTTTTAAATCGTACACAAAGAATACAAAACAAAAGCACGCAATGCAGGAAATCAAGAAAAACAAAAAACAAACAAAAACCAACAACAAATTTAAATATACCCATACGTACCACCACACAGGCATTTCCAAATTTTGATTATTATTATTATTATTATTATACAGGATTTATATAGCGCCAACAGTTTATGCCACACTTTACAATATAAAAGGGGGACAATACAGTTATAATGCAATAAGAGACAAGAGGATTACGAGGGCCCTGCTCAGAAGAGCTTACAATCTAATAAGATTATTATGATTATAGCTATGGATATTAGAATGACTTAGTATTCTGGAGCTTTTCTTTTTTTAAGCAAGGAATGTAAGAGCCGGTTCACACTGGGGCAACACGACTTCAAGCACGACTTTGGGAGGCAACTTGGGTATGAATCATCAGGCAATTACAAGACAACTTCAAGTTGTCTCCAGGACAGGAGACTTTCCAGTGGCCAATCAAACAACAATCAGCTCTGTGGGTGGGAGGGGTTTGCCTGAGAAATGTATGTTATCTTCCTGGAAAGTTGCTTCAGTTAAGACAGTGATCAGACTTCTGAGGCGACTTCCATTGAAATCAATGGGTACAAGTTGCCTACAAGTCGGATTGAAGTAGTACAGGAACCTTTTCTGAAGTCGGAGCGACTTCAGTAGTGTACATTAAGACGGCTCCATTCACTTCCATTGATTTTCTCAACGGCGTGACTTGGGACGACTTGGGGAGACTTCAAGTCGGATCCCAGGTCACCCCTGTGTGAACCGGCTCTAAGGGGTAAATAAGTACAATTGTGACTTGTAGGAGTTTTGGTAAACATTAAGAAAAGATTTATTGGCATGATGAAAATACATTCAGTACATCAAAGTTATAATTATTGGACGATGAGTTCCTAAATGTTTGAAATGTTTTAGAATACTGATGTTGTGTAGAGATTTGTGGTTAGGATTGGTACTGGGGAAATTTTAATTATTCCGGGGCTCACTGATCTCATCTTGTGCCAGCATAGTCAGCCACTAAGTGTATAAATGCTTATCTTATGAAGGGCTGTTTTGTGGTTATCTTTTTCTGGAGTTCTGGATTGTAGGCTATAAGTTTCTATTGGTACAATATCCTCAAACTAAGGCAATAGACACAACGAGCCTGCTAAGTGGCTCATATTTACCCCCTTTTTCTTTTTACTTTGCTTCCCTTTAATATTGAAGTTTAGTCCATGTTTGCACCTGTTTTGGAAGTCGTTTTTAACCATATTTATCAAGCCTTGACCCATTTTTTGGATTTTTTTCTTTAAATATGCATTTTATAAAACAAACATTTGGGCAACATCTTTCTGAATGAAGGAGTAAAGCGGTTATTAGTGAGACCTTTTCAACACATTTCAATAAAGATCTTAACTGCACACTCAGAAGTCAACTCCATCACACAACTGTCTCTGTGGTTTTCTAGGGTAAATGCTTTTGGGGATATGGAGGACATCACAGCCACCCAGTGTAATACTGAAGAGACCTTCAGGGACACCTGGAGACCCTGGCAACACTTCATTTTTACAGAAGTATATCTGAACAAATTACTCCCACCTTAGTGAGTCCAACCGCATTCTGGCCCATCTATCCCCCCGGGAGAGGGCATCTGTATCTGCCCAACCTTATTGCCCATGAGCTCTTTCCCAACCATTCTCTCCTCATTCCTCTCCACCCTGTCCATACTCCGTTTTCTGCCCCCCCCCTTCTGCGGTCCTTTTCCCTCCTCTTATCCCTCCCCTCCCCTTGCTCCTCTGTTCTCTTGACCGCCCCCTTTTTTTGTCTGTCAATACTAATTAAGACCTGATATTACACACCTTAACCCCCGTTTCATAGCTGGCAATGCTTTCTATGTGGTCTTTCCATGTTGGAAACTCTAAAGAATGCACAATTCACTTTGGTGTCTGCCTAAAGCTGGGTACACACTACAAAAAACTGACAGCTCTGGTCGGGACACGCTATACCAACCTTGCAAGGTTAGTCCGGCGACCTCCCCTCTCTGTTCTGACAGGGGGACACCTACGGCCGCCAGAACATCCCGATCAGCACTTTCTGCCATTGGATGAGAGCACTGATAAGGAGTTGGTCGGCTGCTGGTTTTCCAGGATGCGCGCCCGACAGAAGCCGGTTCCTGTCAGACATGGGCAGAATGTCGGCCGGTATTTTTTGTACCGGCAAATGTCTCCCGACATTCTGCCTGTGTGTATGTGGCTTTAATGTGATCACTATAACGGTAGCTTTCTTCATTGTTCATTTCAACGTTGCCCTAGACATCTTCTTGACTACAAACGGCAGCCTGGTTACTTCTGCTTGATGGACATTCTGTTGTAATCATTTCAATTGACCCACTGCCTGTTTTTTTTCTGTGCACAAATGAGAAATAAAGGAACAAGAAAATAAATCCATCACACATGTGCCAAAACCTGCATTTTTCTGCTTTTTTTTTTAAAACCTCTCAGCAAGGGCACAAATAAAATAATAGTTCTCTTTGCGTCCAGTTCACACTACAATGGAATAGAGGTGTGGAAAAGTTCAGCATGCCTGAAAATTCACTCTTCACATTAGAGCTCTCCTGAAGTCCCTGTCTGTGCAGTGCTAAGCCCCACAGCTTTAACCACTAGCTGACCAGCCCCCCCCCCCCCCAGCCGCCCCCGCTCGCCCCTGGTGCCGACGCGCGTGCCCGGTGGACGCGATCACCGCCGGGGCCCGGTCATTGACCAGCAATATGGTCCGGGGCTAAAGTGGTTAATGCGGTGCAAAAAAAAATACGGATATGTCGCTTTGTGACAATTTAATAAAGTTAAGAAAAAAGTAAACCGGTCCCTGCATTGTAAAAATGCAAGGCACCGCCTGCACAGAATGGACAGCAATCTGCAGAGGGAAAGGCTTGTTCTGTGCAGACGAATTTAAGCAGTCATCCAATGTCATTATGTAGTAAGTACCAATCAAAGTCTAGGATTTATTTTTGTATGCTTACACCTCACCCACCTGCTTGGTTTGTTTTTGTTTTTGAGCTTTTGTCTATGCCATTATTTCCAGCCTGCTAATCATCTTGTGCAGCTGGCGTCCTCTTTAGCTCAGTTGCCAGTATTGTCATATTTTTAATTATCTGAACTTGAGCCTACAGAAATGCAATTCAACATGTTCCATGGTTCAGGAATTTCACTTTTTCTGAGCCTTATACAAGCCTACTGATAAATGCCAGAGTATAATTGAATGGTTTTTACAGCAAAGAATCATAAAAATAGAAGCAGCACTCGGAAATGTAGCAAAAATGTATAAATTAGTAAAAGATAATTAGATGATCAATCAATTAAAAGATGAATTAAAGTATCTACTCCTGCCAGAGAGCACAGGCAGGTGCTAGACCTCTATGCTGGCTGTAAATAAAGCAGAACCTAACTCCCAAAAGGGAGTTAGTTCCGTTTTAATACCCCCCTCCCCCCCAAGAAATGCAAGATTTTATTGATTTTTAATTGGCCGCACCATTATTTCAGCCTAGGCCACAGTCTGGAGTGCCAGAGGGTGGGCTCTGCACGTCATCAGAGCTGGCTGCCTGCACCTGAAGGGGACTAAGATGACAGTGTGGGACCTGCTACATAGGACCTGCACAGCGGCTCGCAGTAGGACGGTACTTGGAACCCAAGAATACAGATAAAGAAGAAAACATGGGGGAGTTGAGAGCGGTTGTGTACCACTTTAAGCATTATAACCTGGAAAGAAGAAGTAGCGCTCCGTGGACTAGGCCGAAACCGTGGCCTCACCTAAAAAATCCTGCCCACAGCTCGCCGCGTTCCTGGGAAAAGGCCGTGAGCGCCCTTTTCCCAGGATCGCGGCAAGCTGCAGGCAAGATTTTTTCGGCCTAGTCCACGGAGCGCCGTTCCTACAAAAAAAAAAAATCACAAAAAATCGATATGGTCAAAATCTGAATCGATTTGCCGTCGTAACTCGATTCAAGATTCAAATTTTTTTTACCCAGCCCTAAAAGCCACTACCAACGAAAGGAAAAAAGCAGTTTTGCATTGGCGTTAATGCGTGTTTAGCCACACTAGCTTTTAGCAATGTTTTTCTACCTCTATTCAAAATCAATGGTTCCCTATGAGAGCCCGTTGATTTAAGTCACATCCAAGTCGGATCATGATGATCTGACTTGTATGCTAAATATCTTAAAGTGGTTTTCTTGTTAAAAAAAAAAAAAGAAGATCTTAAATTGGAACCCCTCACCAAAAATGATAAAAAAACGGCACGAGTCCCCCCCAAAATCCATACCAGACCCTTATCAGAGCATGTAGCCTGGCAGGTCAAGGAGGGGGGAGGGACAAGCGAGCAAACCATACCAGGCCACGCCCTTAACATGTTTATGAGGACAAGGGACTCTTCCCCACAACCCTGGCCAGTGGTTGTGGGAGTCTGCGGGTGGGCGGCTGATTGGAATCTGGAAGGCCCTTTAAGAAGGGGGCCCCAGATCTCTGCCCCCCACCCTATGTGAATGAGTAATCAGTACATTGTACCCCTACCCATTCACCCAAAAAGGTATCAAAAATAAATACAGTACACAAATCCTTCATTAAAGCAGCTCTGGACGTATGTTCTCTCCTCTGCGGTGAAGTTTTCTCCCCTCTGCAGCTCTTCTCCCTCATGCGCTTATGTCTTCTCCCCTCTCTGGTTCTTCTCCCTCTGCTGTCTTCTACCTCTGTCAGGTCTCCTCTCTCCGCTATCTTGTCCCTCTGTTCTTCCTCCGATGTTCTGGTATAGATTTGGGGGGGGGGGGGGGGTTTGCCCACACCGTTTTTTTTTTGTTTTGTTTTTCTTAATTTTTTCATTTTGGCATTGGGTTCCCCTTCAAGATCCTCAGCACAAGTTGCACCACAAGTCAGATCATCATGATTCGAATTGGATGCAGCTTCTATTCAAATGGGCTCTCATAGGAAACCACTATACGGTTTAAGCTACAAGAAAAAAAAAAAGTCTGACGCTGCTAAAAGCTGCTGTAAAATGCCCTGTTGCATGAGGCCTTTTATTTAACCAAAAAACTGGGTAATTGTTGCATTTTGCATTCCCCCTAAATTTAAAGGGGTTGTAAAGGAAAAAAAATGTTTTCATAATAAGCATCCTTTACCTGCAGACATTCCTCTTTTCACTTCCTCATTGTTCGTTTTTACTCAGAAGTTGCTCTATTTCTTCTCTGTTCTGTTCACTTCCTGTTTGTCTGATTGTTACTCACCACCGTGAAGGGAGGCTTTACTGCGGTGGTCAGTGATGTGCTCGCCCCCTCCTGGGAACTACATCTGTGCAGCAGGACACTCTCTACGTGTTAGACTTTAAAGGGGTTTTCCACCTTTTTTTTTTAGTTTATTAAAAGTCAGCAGCTACAAAAAGTTTAGCTGCTGGCTTTTAATAAACTGACACTTACCTGCTCCACGGCTCCAGCGACGCGCTGGCCGGGGCTCCGCTCCTCGCCCCCCCTCGCCGGCCGGCGTCTTCATTCTTAGTGTGGGCACCCGGCAGTGACAGCTTTCGGCTTCACGGCCGGGCACCCACTGCACATGCGCGAGCGGCAGTGCGCATGCGCGAGCAGCGCGGCGCAGTCCAATTGGACAGGTGCTCGCCTACAGGGAGGGGCTGTGAAAAGGCAATTAAGCTAATCGCCTTTCTAGCCCCTCGGCGGAAGGAGGAAGTGGGACAGGAAGTCCCCATCTCCTGAAGCCCCCACTCCCCCCCCCCAAAAAAAAATTACATGCCAAATTGGCATGTAAGGGGGCGAGGAGTGGGTTAAGAGGAAGTTCCATTTTTAGGTGGAACTCCTCTTTAAGGAGGTGTGAATTACTGGGCGTGCCCCAATTCATACTGGGAAATGTAGTTCTTACACGAACGAGCGCCGCAAACCAGGAAGTGAATGAGGGAACAAAAACTAGAAAGCCGGAGGTGATATAGATGAAAGAATTTAATAGGTATTTACTCGTTTTTTAACAGAATCATTACACTATTCTGTCTGTCTACCTTGCAGACATTAATTTTAGGCAAAAAATATTTTTCCTTTACAACTCCTTTAACCTTTAATGTGTTTTTTTTTTTTTTGTTTTGCTGTTTCCTAGACCTTTGCAGAAATATCGTGTGACATAGAAAAACTACCACTATTTTATTCTCTAGGGTGTCTGCTTTTAGAAAATATATAATGTTTGGGGGTTTTATGTAATCTTCAGGCCTAAAATTATTTTTTAAACGTGTGCAAAAAAAATAAAAACAAAAAAGGTTCTGGCTGTGAAAAGGTTAAAGGATAAGTTCACCTTCGGGAAAGTGTTACATGTTTCACCAGTAAGAGTTGTTAATTAAAAAAAATGGCTCCTACCTTTTTTAGTTGGCTAGATTCTCTAGTCTACTATTGTACAGTAGTATTATTATGAAAGTTCTATGTTTCATAGGATACAAAGATGGAGGGGATCAATCACGGACCGGTAGATTGTAGACAATAGCACAACCCGTGTGACCCTAATAAATAGCCATCTCCAGTAAAATATACAGACAGACCAGGGTTCGACAAACCCCAGGCGCCAGGTCGCATTTGTGACTAGAATTAGCGACCTAGGCGGCACAGCTGGGGTATCCTGTGTCTCCGTGCCAAACCCCCCCCCCCCCCCCCGCTCGATCGTGCTGGGCAGTAATTGAGGCAGCGGCTTTGCGGCCTATGCTTCCTTCTGTGATCTGGCGCCATCTTGTGGTGACCGTTGGTATGACGAGAAGAAAACCAGCAATGCTAATGGGGCTTCCTGCCTGTTTTTACTGCCCGCCCATCTCCTTCCCAAAGTGGAGAAGAAAAGAAAGCGTTTGCAGCCGTCATCTGGCGCCTTTTGCCTAAGGCGAGTGTGGGGTGGCTGGTTTAAATAGCTTCATATAGCCTTTTTTTTTTTAATAGCTTTTATTTTGCTTTTATTTTTATTTTATTTTTTTTAAAGTAATTATAAATTATAAATTTTTTTTCCTAATTAAAATTAGTTTATTATTAGTCATCTCCCTTCTTGGCCCCTTTCACACGGGCTGTCTGATCAGGTTCGCCTGTCAGTTTTTCAGGCGGACCTGATCGGACCCTTAGATCCCTTTCACACGCAGCCGCCCATAGCGTCGGCGGTAAAACTCTGCTATTTTTACCGCCGACGTTATGGGCGGATTTACGGCGCATTTTGGCAGCTAGCGGGGAGCTTTTAACTGAGAAAGGGTTAAAACCGCCCGCAATGCGCTGCTGTAGCAGCGTTTTGTCGGCAGTATAGCCCCATGTAAAGCTTTGTTGGTCGTTAAAAAAAAAAAACCTGCCTCCTAACATTTTTAGCTGGCTCCTAGATTCCAAGCAAATTTGTCAAGCCCTGAGATAAAGATTAAAAAATATATAACTGACATTTACACACACACACACAAAAGTATATGAAAAGTGTAGACCAGGAAAAAAAAAAAATGTTAATGGTGAGATGAAAAATAAACAATGCTGATGAAATGCTAGAATGTTATAAAATATATTATGTTTTTCTCTTTATTGGGCACCACTAAAACTGCTTTACCACCAACAGAGAATGCCTATGTACTGAAATATTCTGCTAAAAAATTGAGAAACAAAAGGTTTATGGATATGTTCTGGCAGCGTTATGCAATTAATTTGGCCCATATAGCCTTCTACAGGGCTTTTATGGAAAAAAAAGCTGAGTCAGATATGGAATCACAATGTGTTTCTGCTAAAAGGCAACACCGAATTCAAACCACAACTTCGCCCGAGAGCATGTTTTCAATTAGGAAGAACTATGAATTCTCAGGGTGAGCATGGAATACAAGTAAAGATTAGGCAATGGAAAGAAACGTTACTGAGCACCAAGTATAAGAGGTTGGAGGCAGCTCAGGGCTGCAGGAATTCACACCCAGTTCATGCTCAGTCTTGCCAAAGCAGACCAAAGCAAGTAGAGGAATGCAATCTAATCCAACCGAATCTTGGTATAAACCACACATCTCAAATTAAATTAGGCAATGGCAAGGTATTTACACAAAAACAAAGTTATCCTTGTGTGGCCCTTCTGCCGTTTACTTTTCATTTCAGTAGAATACCGCAGACTATGGCCCTTTGTCTGTCACCAGATACACCTGCAGCTATGATCTTCCGTGGCTTTTCTCTGTAATCAAGAATATGACGAAACAAGGCACAATACATTCCTAATGGCAAAGACCTGAAACAACCACTTCCTCTTGATATCCAAAGTAAACTGCTTGACATTCTTATTACATTACCTAATACCAACTGCAAACTATTTTTATTACTAAATACACTATAAACCAGAGTCCAAGCCATGTTGCATATTTGCTCTGAGAATATGGAAGAGATTGTCTGTGCATTCAAACAATAGCGCCAGCCAAAGAGAAAAGTGAGGGCTAATTTTTACCTGCAGAGTTGTTAAACTACCGTAACTGACAGGGCAATCCCTCCTGCCGAACCATTGTCGGCCGGGAGAAGACAGAGACTATGGCTAGCGGCTATAATAGCCACTAGTGATAATCGTAAGAATCCGGCAGGCTGGTTGTACCCAAGTTGATCGATCGACTTGGTGCATTCAGCCTGCCCATTAACAGTTCAAATCTCATTCGAACCATGTATGGCTGGCCTTACTGTATCTAATAACCATTTTCTTCAATGGAGAAGCAGCTAATAAAGTCCAGGTCCAAACAACCTAAAAATGATTGGTGTCTTTGCCCATAACATTACATCTCTCACATCATTCTCATTGTCAGCATAAGAAGCTAGTCTCAAAGTATTATTAAACCCTCTATTGTTTAGGCACTTTCAGCGGCTTATTTAATTATTTACTGGAGGATGCAGATTCTTTATCCTTTAATCCTTTAGTCCACTACTGCCCCAGGTTTCCAGGGTGGCTCCTTTTTCTTGCAGTGTCCTCCTATGGATGCCTCCTTGCATGAAGGGACTAGAGTTGCATCTTCCTATGCTGTGTGCATTTAAGGAAACGTAGCACCAAAGCCTAGTATGGCAAGGTACTCACTGCTCCTCCCTCACCCTTCCCCCTTTCTCTACGCTAACAGACTGGTTTAAAAGTAGTTGTAAACCTGCTGTACATGCTACATAATACAAAGGCACCATAGTATTTGTGCCCACATATCCAAATGCAATCTATGTAGTTTTACCTTAAAAAATCTTATGCCCAGCACCTGTATAAGCCCTGTCAATATCAGAGATCAGTGGGCGGGTCTTAATGCCGAAGCTCAGGAGGTGGAGTTGTGATCTCATAGGACTCCCCTCCCATATCCACACTCCCCCCAGCAAGCGAGGATTAGCCTTGTATGTGTGCACGTCACACGCAGAGCGCTTAAGGCCTCCTCAATGCGTGCAAGTCAAAGTTACTCGGCACCTTTGTGTATGCAAATCCACGTTGACTTGCCACGCCCCCTCATGAGTACTGCCCAATTGGATCTTGGGGAAGGCACCACATGACTTTGCACGGCCAATAATGCTGAGGCACGGAGCAGCCAATCATGGGAGAGCTTATGCATGCGAGAAATACATCATATGTCACAGCAGCGGGGGTGTGGCGACACAAATATTTCTCGTGTCGGCTTTTGACCCAGCAAGAAAGCAGAGGATTTCTCAGTGCTGGATTCACTATTCATGGCAAGATTGGTCACAGGGGACTTGTTTTCCTTTACTGTACCAGGTAAAATGCTTAATTATTAATATTTTTTTCAGGTTTACAACCACTTTAAGACTGCACTTTCCAATGTTAACTCTTTCCAGTGAAGATCAGAAATTCAGGGAACCAGCACAGAGAGAGCAAAAGACAGCAATGTGATCATAGAAAGTTATTTTTACCAGCGAATGCATCAAGGTAAAAAACCTTAAGCCTTTACAACCACTGTAACAGTTTGAGAGTGTCTGAAGAAGTGTGACCAATAATGTATAAGTGGTTTTCAATATATAAATGGAAGAAGTGGGAAAATAAGCTAGATTACAGAGCAAGAGGAACAATAGAGAACCACGGATCTATGGGGGACAAAAATGGTAAAGAGAGGGGTAGGAAAAGGGAAGGGGGAGGGAACGGTTCCACCTCCGACCTCTACTTCAGAACCTGACTCATATGCCTGTTTTCTTAGATTTATTTAATTTGGACAGTCAGCGCTTCATATTCAAGTAGCAGAGAACATATTCCAATAAAACCAAGCAGGCCTGAGTCTGTTGAATGTGCTTTTTCTGGAGTCAACAAGGTCCTCCATATGCTTAATATCGTTGACCTTTGCTATCCACAGGGCAATTGAGACGACATGAGGTTGTTTGCATAATTCCAAAATACAACTTCTGTCTGTGTTGAGTAAGTGTGGAAGAATGGATGTCTTCTAGATCTTCTTGTTTTGATGAAGAAAGACAAATGCTGAGTCCGATTAGATTATAAAGAACGTGTACTTTTTACCAACCCAACGTACCTCAGCCCAAAAGGATTGTAAAGAGGGGAATACACAGAATAAGATGTCACCAGATGTGGCACCCCATTTCCTGCATCAGTCAGGCATTTCGGGTACATAATAAAAAAAATATATATGTTTTTGTTCTATTCTTGGTTCTTTACTTGGAGGATTAGATAACAATGACCAAAAAAAAACCTCATATATAAATACTATAATTGCCACATAAGTGGAGGATTGTTCTGTAAGCAACACAATTATAGGTCATTATTTCAACAGCTTTTGTTAAGAGGCAGCAAAGGCTGGTATATAATAATAGCATGCTGCCAGTTGTGAGCACTGTAAGGCATGGTCATTGGATTTGTGACCTCAAGAATAGTTTAAAGGATAAATTCATCTTTGTTAACCTTTTTTTTCTAAATTCCAGTTGCCCTATGTACCAAAATAGCATTAATGTACTTATTTTGCAAAAATAAAAGTTTTTCATTAACTTTACACAGACTTATGTCCTTTTCTTCATAGCCGTTTAAACACACTGCTCCATTACTTCTGCCTTACTAGACAGACTTTAGGTCATAACACAGGAAAGAGTTGACCAGCTAAGGGTAGATGATGCTGGTGTTTCGTCAGATTAGGCGACCTGTCAGATATTGTAACAGAAGTGACGTTCCATCTCCGCCATCTTAATACACCCCGCACTCATCCACAGTATGGATACAGTAAGGCGGCGGCAAGCCGACATCTTGTTACAACCACCGGAGTCTTGCATTTCACACATATTTTTACAGTAAATTGACCTTATATCGTGAAATTCAATATGTAAAAATCCTGTTTAGATGATTTTAAAATACAACATGTAAACCGTCAGATGGATTTTTAAATATTGAATTTCACTACATAAGCTCAGTTTACTTTTAAAAATAAGTGTGAAATGCAAGACTCCGGTGGGTGAAACAAGATGTCTGCTTGCGGCCTTTTCACTGTATCCTTACTGTGGATGAGTGTGGGGTGTAGCAAGATGGCGGCAACGGAACGTCACTTCCGTTACTAAATCTGAAGGGTCACCTAATCAGACTAAACACAGGGTGTGTGTCAATAAGATCAGCTGGTCAACTTCTTCATGACCTAAAGTCTGTCATGACCTAAAGTCTGTCATGACCTAAAGTCTATCATGACCTAAAGTCTATCATGACCTAAAGTCTGTCATGACCTAAAGTCTGTCATGACCTAAAGTCTGTCCAGGAAGTAAGGCAGAAGTAATCAAGCAGTCTTTTTAAACAGCCATAAGATAGTAAGGATAAGCGTGTGTAGAATGAATGGAAATCGGTTTTATTTTTGCAAAAGAAGTACATTAATGCTGTATTGGTACATAGGGGAGCCGTAATTTAGGGGGGGGGAGGTGAACTTAGCCTTTAAATGCTTATAAGCCTGTCCAGTCAGCCATGTGTCACACTCGTATTCCCACTCACCAGAAAAAATGGACTCTCAGCTTTGCAGTCTGGGGGTCAAGCATGCTTGTTACTGGTGTGAGGAGGATGGAACTCCTTATTGAGAATAAAGGTCTCAGGGGTAGCCAAGATCTCCACCAGGTTTGACAAAACAAATAAGAGCTCATAGTGAAGTACTGTTTAAAAAGTTTATTTGCGCAATCATAAGCAACACTTACAAGATTGCAGATCAAAACGAGCATTAGACAGAGTCCGCGTGGCAAACCCGGAAGAGCCTCACTCTCTGTTCTAAGCTTGTTTTTATCTGCAATCTTGTAAGTGTTGCTTATGATTGTGCTACCCCTGAGACCTTTATTTGGAGATCTCAATAAGGAGTACCAGAGGCCCATCTTCCTCACACCAGTAACAAGCATGTTTTACCCCCAGACTGCAAAGCTGAGGGTCCATTTTTTCTGGTGAGTGGGAATACGAGAGGGAAATGGGACAAACGGCACAGCATGTTTACATGAAGCACTTCAGCACCTTCTAAATGTAGGAAACAGGCAATCAAGACCCATAATTTATTATCAACATACACAAAAGTATCAATGTCAGTTGAAGTCTAAAGACAAACCAACAGTCGCAAGGATATAAAAGAAAAAGTGACCCTGTTTCTTATTACGGTGCTTACTTTTCAGTGTATGTATAATATACATATAACACATGTAGATGCAGAAAAAACAGCTATGCTATTATAGATTCAATGGTTCTCAGCCTTGTCTTTAGGTCAGTTCCACTGATGCAGAGTCCAGCATTCTGTCTGGCCAAAATAGGCTACATTCACTCATATTCACTCATCATATGGGGCTTGTGAGCTGTTAATTCCTTTGCTTACTAATGGATGCTCCTTCTAATATTCTATCTGCTGCAAGGAATTCTCCTCAATATCCAGCCCAGTAAAATCATTACTTGCAGCAGGCTCATACATTTCCCCTTTTCTCAGCACAAACATTTGACTTGGGATCAGAAGATGCTGAAGACTCAACTCTGATTCCAGGCAACTAAGCTCTTTGCATAGGAGATTTGTTCATGAGAACCAGAGGGAGCTCTGAACATTCGGAAAATATTAAAAGCACAGAGTAACACATCCTGGCATTAAACAGACTGGCTTTACAGTGCATCCGTAAAGTATTCACATCGCTTCATTTTTTCCACATTTTGTTAAGTTACAGCCTTATGCCGCGTACACATGGTCGTTTTTTGTGATGAAAGAAAATTACATTTTTAAAAACATCATTTAAAATGATCGTGTGTGGGCTTCACATCGTTTTCCGTCTTCTGAAAAACGACCAAAAAAAAAAATCGAACATGCCTCAATTTATGTCGTTTTTCAAAATGTCTTTTTGTGTTGTAAAAAATGATTGTGTGTGGGCTAAAACAACGTTTTAAACCCGCACATGCCCAGAAGCAAGTTATGAGACGGGAGGTAAAACTACCATTCATAATGGAGCAAGCACATTCATCGCGCTGTAACAGACAAAAAAGCACGAATCGTCTTTTACTAACAAGTAACCAGCTAAAAGCAGCCTCAAGGCGAATAGAACTTCCCCTTTAGAGTGCCGTCACTTTGTTCATCATTTTTCAAAAACTATGGTGTGTGGGCAACATCATTTTTAATGATGAAGTTGGAAAAACTTGTTTTTTTTTTCCCATGATAAAAAATGACATTTTTTTTCATGCCGAAAACCGATTGTGTGTACGGGGCATTAGTCCAAACTGGATTAAATTACTAAATCTTTACAAATTTATTAAATGGGAAAAAAAATTACATATACATAAGTATTTTTAGCTTTTGCTCAATACTCTGTTGAAGCACCTTTGGCACCAATTACAGCCTCAAGTCTATTGGAGTATGATGCTACAAGCTTAGTACACTTATTTTTTGGGCAGTTTCTCTTATTCTTCTTTGCAGGACCTCTCAAGCTTCATCAGGTTGGAGGGGGAGCGTCAGTGCAGAGCCATTTTCAGATCTCTGAGAGATGTTCAATGGGGTTCAAGTCTGGGCTCTGCCTCTGGCTGGGCTACCCAAGGAAATTCACAGAGTTGTCCCATAGTCACTGCTTTGTTATCTTGGCTGAGTGCTTAGCATCGTTGTCCTGTTGGAAGATGAACTTTCCCCCCAATTTGAGGTCCAGAGCGCTGTGGAGCAGGTTTTTTAATAAATTATGTCTCTGTACATTGCTGCATTCATATTTCCCTCAACCCTGACTAGTCTCCCAGTTCCTGCCACTGAAAAACATCCCTACAACATGATGCTGCCACCATCATGCTTCACTGTATTGGTATTGGCCAGTGGTGCCTGGTTTCCTTCAGACGTGACTCACGCTTGCCATTTAGGCCAAAGAGTTCAATCCTTGTTTCTTCAGACCAGAAATGTTCTTTTTGGCCAACTCCAGGTGGGCTGTCATGTGCCTCTTACTGAGGAGTTTCTTCCGTTTGGCCACGCTACCATACAGGCCTGATTGGTGGAGTGCTGCAGCGATGGTAGTTCTTCTGGAAGATTCCACAAAATGCTGGAGCTCTGTCAGAGTGACCATCGGGTTCTTGGTCACCTCCCTTACTAAGGCCCTTCTCCCCCAATCGCTCAGTTTGGCCGAGCAGCCCACTCTAGGAAGAGTCCTGGTGGTTCCAAACTTCTTCCATTTACAGATGATGGAGGCCAGTGTGCTCATTGGGACCTTCAATGCTGCAGAAAGTTTTATGTACCCTTCCCCATATATGTGCCTCAATACAATCCTGTCTCAATTTTGAGTGTCATGGCAAAGGCTGTGAATACTTATGTAGATGTGATTTTTTTTTGTTTTTAATAAAATTGGCAAAGATTGAAAACAAGCTTCTTTCATGTTATCATTGTGGGGTATTGTTTGTAGAATTTTGAGGAAAATAATGAATTTAATCCATTATGGAATAAGGCTATAATAAGGAATAAGGCTATAACATAACACAATGTGGAAAAAGAAAATACTTTAGGGATGCACTGTATGTGATCTAGCACTAATCTTTACAAGAAACACTATAGACTGAAATCTATCAGAAATAAGTTTCACCTGTTATTTATCATTACAAATACCACAATAAATGAGTATGATCTTATTATATCAGGTAGATATACTGTTTTAAATATACACATAAAGGAATGGTGATCCACAGCACATATATAATAAGCACATAAGCAACCTTTGAACCTACCTAGTTATAGTTTTTCCTTGATTCAAATAGAGGCTGGATGATGGATGCATTGTTCAGGCTGTGGGTACCACTGCCTCTTTCATACATGTTGAGCTGCTTCTAAGTGCTACATTGGAATTATTAGGCTTTCCAAGATATTCTCAAGATCTATTTGCAAAACAAACTCCACCAATGGTCAAATCTTGCTGTGATTTTGTGCAAGATCATTTATGTAGAGCATGGGATGTCAAACTCAATTTCATCATGGGCCACATCAGCATTCTGGTTTCCTCCAAAGGGCCGGTTGTATCCAACACTAGATGTCCAGAGCACACCCCACTATCAGAAGTCAAGAAAAGTGCAGAAAGTGCAGGGTCTGGAGGAGGTTGTTGAATTCTGAGAGGGTATGCAGAGATGAGGGGGTACTGCGGCTGCACAGATAGGCTCAGGGTCTATAGAAGTTCGATCCTCCTCTCTGCTGCTAACTGCTGAGCCAAGGAGGGGGCAACAACAATGGGGTTGCCGCAGCTGCAGGAGAAGTGCAAGGGCCACATGAAATGGCTTGGAGGGCCGTATTCGCCCCCCGGGCCTTGTGTTTGACACATGTGATGTAGAGTATGAGCCAACATATTCCCATGTGTCACCTTCCTTAGTGTTATGTATTTTGCTCTTTCTGGAACTCCCTCTTGTTATGCCATTAAAGCACTGTTTAGGTTTCTAAATAAAAATCCTAGCTGATATTAGTTATGGTTGGCAAATGAAGCTCATGTTCGACTTCTTCAAGTTGCCTATTCAGGAAAGAGTTCCCAGAAAAATCCTACTGATCTATCATTTAATTTTTATCAAGTGATATTCTTAATAATGCAGTAAGAATGTCTATCAATATCTAGCAGTCAATTAATGCCCAGAAATAGTAGTGTCCCTAGTGGCTTACTTGCCTTCCTTTGCTCCCATCCCACTCACTCCTGCAAGGCTGCTACAGAATTCTATACAGAAATGCAAACTATACAGGTCCAGGCTATCAGAAAAAAGCCCGAAGTAACTTCCAATTCAATCTAGGGCTCTATAAAAGGCCCCATAAAAAGCAAATGTACTGTAGTGTTCTAAAAAAAAAAGTATTGGAAAACACAAAAGAACCATCAGGCCTGTTGTATTTTTACACATACATGAGCTTAGGGTAAAACCCAAGTTATTATTCATACAAGGTCAATCAAAGGGGACCAGTCCCTTTGGGTTGATAGTTTAATTAGCAGAACACGTTTAGCTGCTTATGTGCTTTTATATCGTGGGCACAGTTTGATTTTCCCATTCAAAGCAACAAATGGCCCTATTCAAAGTAATGACAAATTGAAATCCCCCACAGCCATTCGCATGCAATAGGTCATATGTGATTACCTGTGGAAACAGTCTGCAGCCAGGGCCGATATCCTTAGGCAGGCAATAGATGATGTGATTTTCTGTCCTGCAACCAGTCAGTGATGATGTGGGAATCCCTCCCATGTACCTATTGTGTTCTCCTGGCAGGGAGGCATGGGGAGCTGTCCCTGCCCGGAGAACACAATGATTACTACTAGCGGCTATAGCCTTGATGAATGAAGGCTCAACACAAGGGCAAATAGAAAAAAAAAATCCCTGTTTATACCATACATATGTTGGATAACATCTAAAAAAACAGCTGGTGGTCCAATCAGTAGATGCGCCCATTCTTGTGTGTTTAAGAAAGGAACAGGGCGGTCTGGTTTATCATGATCATCATTGTGCTGTGCTGTCCGGGTAATCAGTAGAAGTGGAGTCTTCCAATAATTCGCCCTGACAGCACAGCGCACAGGGGATAACAGAACATCAGTGTATAACCTTAAACGGAGGAAGTGGAAATTTAAAGCCAGGAGATATTCGCGCACGATATACCAGACAACCCTGATCCTTTCTTAAATGTACCACAATGGGCGCCTCTGCCAATTAGGTCACCTACTGCCTTTTTGTTTTTTAGACATTCCCCAGCTCACCTGATCTCCCTGAGAACCTAATACAGGATCCAGGACTAGGAACCCCAAGGCATGAAGAGCAACCTTTCTCATCCTGCCTAGAGACAAAATATTGTCCACCTGCATGCAGAAAAGTTGGCGTGTATTTACCCCATGAGGCTATAATGCTGTAATATTACTTCCCTACCAATTTGATGCAATTGGTATATTTCAGTCAGTCATTCACTCTCCCATTGGCTCTCTCACCTCCCCAATTTCTTTTTAGGTAGACAATCAGAGTCATTCCAGGGGTTTACAACCAACCCTTTTGAGGCTGAACCCCTTGGATCTCCTTGGACCACCACACCCTGAATATCACACAATACATGAACAATGATGTGCGTTGCAAAAAAATGCAGACATACTGCATTTCAATAAAACACAGCCCATGTCACCACATGTCAATGTACTTGCATTGATTTAATTACATTTTGTGACACTTCGATAAAGTAAAAAAAAAGGAGGAAAGTATAACACACGGCAAAGTAATTCCAGTCTTGGCGCAAGCAAGAATGTCATTCAGTCCCAGTCAGCTGCTAGGACTTGTGACTTACCTATAGTCCTGGTCATGCACAGTGACAGAAACAGGAATAGGTCACATGACTGTTTGAAAGGGGGAAAAAAGCAGCTTCAAATAGGGTGAGTAAAAGTATAGAAATCAGCTGATTGCATGAACCATTACTTTCTATACCTATAAACAAGTTCAAGGGGGACTAGATAAACTTGATGAAAACTAGAAAGCCTCTTAAAAAGCATACAGGAATTCCGCATAGAAATCTTTGTTTTTACGGCAGAGGAGGATTCAGTCTCAGAAGAATCTGCTTATGAAATGAACCCATCAGTGTATTAAACTGCTAAAATATATATGGGTTGCAGGATATATGACAAAACAGCAAAAGGTAAAGAGGAGTTTACAGTGCATTAAACTTCTTTGCAGATATTGTGTAAAATACAATACAGTTACGGACATAATAAGAGGGACTTATCTGGCACAAAATAAATCTAAAGGCTAGCTGACAAGTTACACGTTTAATGATTTATAGAACAAAAAAGCAAATAGAACATATAAAAAATTTACTGCTGTAATGCCGCGTACACACGACTGTTTTTCATGACGAGAAAAATTAAATTTTTTTAATTGGTCGTTAAAGATGTGTAGGCTCCAGAGCATTTTTCTCGGCGAGAAAATGGGCATTAAAAATTTAGAACCTGCTCTATTTTTTCTCTTCGCTTTTCACGTCGTCGTTTTTCTCGTCGTGAAAAACGGTTGTATGTACGCTTTAACGACGGGGGAAAAAAACGTGCATGCTCAGAAGCAAGTTATGAGACAGGAAATTAGCATAATCAGCCCAAAGGGTAGCACCATTCGAATGGAACTTCCCCTTTATAGTGCCGTCGTATCACAGCGCTATGCTCGAGCATTTTTTATCACGATCGTGTGTATGCAAGGCAGGCTTGAGAGAAATCACGTCGAGAAAAACTTTGTTTTTTTCCATGACATGAAAAACGGTCGTGTGTACGCAGCATTAGTCATGCAATGCAGAATAAGGTCACCATTATGAAACAGCAAATCTTTTATGTCCAATGCACGCTGGGTGTTTTTCCCCGATGTATGAGGCTTCAGCGTGAAGGTGCGGTTGGAAGAATGGGCGCATAGCAAACTCTGAAAGGCTGACAACTGCTGTGGTTGGTCAGAGCACATAGAAGTCCTTACATTTAGGTGTTTTTGTGCCCAAAGAAAAATGCCTGGAATACAGACTGCTTGCATTCTGGACATTTGTCCCCAAACACATTCTGACCTAAACACAAGTGCACCTATACCCTCTGCCTATACCTAAACCCTGGAGCCTCATACACCAGGGCTAAATGCCCAGTGTGAATGGAGCCTAAGGCCCCTTTCACATGTCCGTTCCGCCTGTCCGTTCATTACAAGTCCGTTAACGGACTTGTAATGAATCTCTATGGGAACGTGTCCGTTAGCGGATGGAGCATCCGCTAGCGTCCGCGTCCATCGGGATCCGGTTTTCGGACGGAAGAAAACCCTATTTTTCTTCCGTCCGGCGGAACGGAACTGATGCAGACGGACAGACGGTCCGTCTGCATCCGGTTCCCCATAGGGCAGAGCGGAGCTGAGACAGGGCGGTCCCTGCACTGTGTGCGGGGACCGCCCTATCCGCCGACAGCTCAGCGGGGATCCCAGCTGAGCCGACGGAGTGGACAAAAGAAACTGACAGGACGTGTGAAAGAGCCCTTACTGTGGAAAAAAAACTGAATACATTATACAATAGCCGACAGCAGAGAATGGAACACCTGACTCAAGGTAGATGCAATATAAAAGGCAAAACATTTTACAGGCAGTTATAAGACAATAAAAATCGGTGAGAGGACCATTAAAAAAAAACAACAAAAAAACAGCCAAAATATATGAAAATGTTATTGTTAATCTTATAGAAATAAAGCTTGGTCCCACTATCTCTATCTCCTAAACTTACCTGGTGCTCTTTTATTCTAAATGATGGCTTTATTGACCATTACATTGATTTATTATGTAGAGCTGGTGGAGCCGAGCTCATATTTTGCATAATTTGTCCATAATTTCAGCTGTTAATATCCCTGATTCTTTTGAATTGACCATTTTAGGATGTTTATGTTAACATTCTTTTTTTGCTCCAGTTTTAACACATTGATGCTAAACAATTTAACACATATGGTACTAGATTACTAAAACAAAGACCTGAAAGAAAATAAAAAACTACTTTCAGCCAACCTGCACTTCCGATAAACAGATCAGTATTACTGTTTCCTAATGCCTGGCCTTTCAGAACGAAGCTTAGGTTCTACTCAGAAATTGTGAAAAAACCTTGTGAGCTACTATAAAAACTAAAAAAAGATAGCCATCCGCACTCCCCACACTTCCTTAAATTATGCGATAGACAAAATAAACAAATAATTGCAGCACTTACCATATATTATATATACACACACACACACACATATGCAGGTGTATACCATAAAATTAATCAAGTGACCATATATATATATATATATATATATATATATATATAGTGCAAACAAAGTGCAACGTTTTGAATATTAGATATATCACATAGGTCCATGTAACGTCCTTGTAAAATGGCTTTTAAGTAAAACCAAATTGCCAGTCCACTTGTATTAGTGAAAATGAATTAATTAATTGATCTCCTCACAAACATCTACCTCCATGCCTCTACTAAGGTTCCTGTGCTCCCTCAACCGGATGTGCCTTCACCTTCTATCCTATAAAAGCGTGCCTTACTAGTGATTATTCTTCTGGAAATATCCTCTCAGCAATTTTGATCAATGCTGCTTGCAAACTCCTAAGGAAGGAAAACTACTGAGAGAAAAGAGTTCCAGAGGAATAATCACTAGCAAGGCATGATTTTATAGGATAGAAGGTGAGGGCACATCCGAGGTTCTACTTGGAGCTCTCAGCAGATAAGTTAGCCTAGAGGTGTCAAAGAGTGGCTTGTGACATTGACAATCTGGTAGTTCTGACATAGGCCAATATGATTGGCACTGCTCCAAGAGTAAAGTGGAACTGAAACTACACCAGTTGTTAACCCATGACATCTAGGCAAACATCTTTGCAAATATTGCTCATCACATTTTGTCTGTAACCAGCTTGTGCTAATGATGTACGGGACACATCTCCCTAAAACCCATGTAGTTGATCAGGCAGCCAGGGTTTTCATCCTGCTTATTGTTAATGTCATAGCCCACCCTCTCTACCCCCTGTTTAATGCTACCATCCTTAATGGCAGAACTAAAATTCACGCAAAATAACAGATCACTACTTGCCCAGGCTTTTATCCATTCTCGGTTAGACGGGGCAAACTTATTCCTATTGGGTGCTCCGCAGAAATGGGCCCATAAGCTCCAGGTGGTTCAGAACCACACTGCTCACTTTGTACTCGGTCTAGCGAGACAAGACCATATTAGCCTGGCCAGAAGATCACTTCATTGGCTCCCTGTCGAGCCGAGAGAGTGATCTTTAAAACGCTCTGTATCTTCTTCCGTGCATACTGGGGACAGGGTCCCAAGTACTTACACAGCTTGGCGGTGCACTATGAACCCTCGTGCCCATTAAGATCCAAGACCCAACATTTAGCCACAGTTATTCCATCTAAACTTTCTTCCATGGGAGGCAAACGACTCCAGAGTAGGGGTGCCATGCTGTGGAATGCCCTCTCCTTGGAACTTAAGATGACACCTAACCTGCTCCTCTTCAGAAAAAAACGAAAGACGGAGCTGTTCATCCAGGCCTATGGATACATTTATATTATTTTCCCTCTCACAGTCCGCCCCCTCATTGAAGGGGCCACTTGCCTCTCTAATAACTATGATGTCTTCTACCCCTCCTCTAGTATCCCCACTGTTCCTTTTTTCTTTTATATTTTTTCTCATACACTTCACGGCTCTCTCCTCTTGCTCCCCTAAGGGCTGGATAACCTTTCCTTTCACCGCCCTCTCTTCTCTCTCTTCCTCACCACGAATTGATTCAAAGTTACATCTCACCAGCGGCGCTTAGACGCTCACTTCACAGTGGGCATTTGGCGCCTAACTAAGCTCAAAAATCAATCAATCAATCAAAAGCAGGAAATCAAAATCTAGGCAGAGGCTAAGTAATCTGGTAATTTTATGAAACTAGCATGAAAGAAAACCTTACAGAACATCCTAAAACTGCCTTTTCTCTTTACACAGGTTGCACAAACATAATAAAATGTATGGCAAGGAAAAATCGCTAGCAGTTAAATAACCATGAAGCCCCAATTTCTTCACATAAATGCACAAAGATATTTAGACAGATTGATCAACTGATTTCTCCAAAGATATAAAAAAATAAATTAAAAAAAATCTGACATGAGCTGTTAATATTTGATACTATAGCCAAAAAAGGTGCTAGGTAAACTATTAATCATTAAAAAATACATTTTTTTTTGCATATTATGTATTGGCTAAATCCTTGATTACATAACCACAAAGGCAGATGATCTAGACCAGGGGTGTAAAACTCGATTTCATCGTGGGCAGCATCAGCATTATGATTGCCCTCAAAAGGGTCGGTTGTAGCTGTAAGATTAGATGTCCAGCGCATACCCTCCCCTTTACATTAGATGTTAAGAGCCACCCCACCACCAGAAGTTGAGTCCCCCACTCTCCCTTACATCACAGTGCACCCCCCTTTCCTTATGCTGCTGCTGTGAATAAGCTGGAAGCATTGCTTGAAAGCAGAAAGTAAGGGTCTGGAGTAGGACCAGAGAAGGGCTGGAGCTGCAGGAGAGGTGCAAGGGCCACATTAAATAGCCCAAAGGGCCGGATTCAACCCGCAAGCCTTGTGTTTGACACCTGTGATCTAGACAATACTAATAAAATGTATATTACTTTTATTAATCCCAATGTGAACATATTCCCTGGCATTTGCTTTGCAGGTGGTTTTTAATTGGTATTAACCGTTTTAGTAGGGTGTAGTTGCACAGCTGGAGGAATGTTAAGCACCCCATATAGATGATTCATTTTTATTTTTTCAACCAGTGGGTTGAACAAAAAAAAAAAAAACTGACCCAATTCCCTCATCCACACACTATGGCTGGGTTCACACTGATGCAAATTGGATGCAGTTTTCTCCACATCCACTTTGCATGACAGGAGACTGCGACCGGCTCTCGATGGAGCTGGTTTACACATCTCCGGAGCGGTCGCGGAACAGATTGCACAGGGGTCCTGTGCGTCTTTGGCTCTGTATCAGGTCCGAAATTCAGAAAAGGATTTGGGCCAGATTCATCCCTGAAACGTAGAACAGCCATCGCTGGCTGATTGGATGGGGCTGCTGTTCGTCTGTCAATTTTTCCACCCAGCTTTGGGAAAGGGCCATCAGCTATGCAAACGTTGTCTTGTTCATCAGGCATAAATGAGCACAGTGTATGAAAAGCTTTAGAACCTAGTGTCATGTGACTGGTGTGAACGAATACTCTCTTAACGTTTAGCAGAAACAAATCAGGAGCAAATTCAGACACAGCATAGTGAAAACAACTAGGGCTAATAATTGTATTTGTATGTATTTTTAGCTTCACATAAAAGTTCCCTGACTCAGACAATATTGTAAAGCTATACCTAGCTGTCAGAAGGTTGTGGCTCCAGTTTATTAATATGGCTGGAGAAATGCATTGTTAGCAAAAGTGGAACTGAGTGTGATGCATAAATTCCTTTATTGAATTCATCTTGAAGTAAAAAAAAAATGGGGGGGGGGGGTGCAAGTAGCTAGTCTTGCCTAGGGCGCAAAATAGTCGAGTACTGGCCCAAAACTCTTCCCTTCTCTATCCAAAACTTTTTTTTTTTTTATTAAAAAAAATAAAAAAACAGAGTGACGAATTTCAATAAATTATTATTAGCAGGGTCGGTGAGGTCAAAGAAGGTAAATGGAATACTATCTCAGTATTTGCATGACTCTTGAATTGGTCAAAATGCAAGAGAAAGAGAACTATTTTTGAGATTACATTAAAGTGGAGTTCCACCCTAAAAACGAACTCTCTCTCAATAGTTTGCATTTAATAAAAAAAAAAAATGTACTCAGTTCTATATTGCTGTTGCTAGGCAGAAATCAAAATCTGCCTTCTACCTAGTCCACGGTGGATGCACTTCCTGTCCTACCCCCCATTGCCTCCTGGGAAATTTCCCAGGAGTCTCTGGTCAGGTGAGTCATTCTGAATTTTTTATTATACTGTGGATTTTGTTATCAGTGTTGTCATAACAATGGGGCGGGACGCTTCTCCGTCGCCGCCCGTTGTCATGATAACGTAACAAACTGCGATATGAGCGCCGTTCTACGGCGCACGTGCGAGATCGAGAGGTGCATGCTGGTTACCCAGCATGCACCTTCTCCTCGCAAACAAGGAAAAAAAGGCATTTGGGCTTCAGATGCCCACACATACGATGGCAATGGCCACAGCATGAGCTGCAGCACATAAGGCAAGAGTTATGATTTCCTTATCGATTGGGGAGCTATTCGTATGTTTAATGGAATGCATAATATAATTGTATTTAGCTTGCAAAAAAAAGAAAATTCTGACAGAAACTCAGTTTTAATATGAAAAGGGAAAACTACAAGTGATGTATGAACTAAAATAATAAAGAAAACACAGCTCTACTGCTCAGGGATCTGGTGGATCTATAAGCTACCTACAGTAGAGACAAGGATTACTCTTAATTATTGCTCAGAGCATGAATAAAAATCTATCTGCCAGGCCTTCTATATGACTTTCTGAAAGTAGAGATGTCTAGGCATTTGGAACACCCAGTCTATACTGCCAATGTTCTGAAAGCACTAGAAACAAACATTCATTCACGTACATAGATAGATTGGGAAGATCTTGAACTAAAATTGTAGAAATGCTTATTTAGTTAGATCCTCCGCCACCATACTACAATGGCCAAGGCACCGAAGTGAAAAGTGACATCAGCAACCATCAGGTGATATTCTGACAAATGCTAAACAACCCCAATCTCAGGAGCTATTGCACTGTATTACAGCATGATTTGGGCTACTCTGCATTCCCCTTGATATCACCCACAGGTTCCAATGTCACCCCCTGCACTACAGAAGACTGAGAAAGGTAAGGATTAACCAACTAATTTTTCCACCTAGGTGTTTATATTTATTTACCTTTAAAGCAGGGGTGCCCAACCTTTTGAAGAGCGGGGGCCACTTAAGTGGCTTGGTAACCGGTCGCGGGCCACAATGAGCGGAGCGGGTGGACAGCAGCCCACTCTACTCAAGTCTTTTTTTTTTAGTGGATCAGATTGGAGGTAGGCGTTTGTAAACAGACACAAGTCTATTTACATCTGCCACTCCTTAGAAGTGAATGGAGGGTCCGATTGGGTCAGACTGATCATGTAAAAGAGGCCTAAGGCTGTTTTCACACTGATGCGCTGTTTACCGGCACCGCGGGTTCACCTGTGGCTTTCCTGCAGGTTAGATGCAGAGTAGTGATAATCTTACCTTTAATAACAGTATTCTATTCCATCCCTGAGCATGAGGTCGCGGGCCACATCAGAGGGCTCCGCGGGCCACATGTGGCCCCCGGGCCACTGGTTGGGCACCCCTGCTTTAAAGCATACTTTCCTGTTGTATATTTTTTAATACACAGTCAGCTGACATATCATCTTGTCCCACCAGTACTGCATTGGAAATATACCAGTAGTCATTGAGATCCCCCTTAGACATAAAATTTGAGTCTCTTGTTAATTCAGCAAAGCACCAAAGAAGATCGCTGTCATTCAGCTTATTCTGGGAAATAGAAAGCCATGAATAGAGCCATGCAGATATGTTGGCATTTCAAGCCAATTTCTAATATTACACTATAAATATCAATTACTTGCAGCAGATATTTACTATAGGATGGAACAAAAGTGCGATTGTAAGAACAGAGAGCCTTATTAAATTGGTGCAAACATCAGTGACGTGCAAGGAAGGTACCCAAGAAGATAAGACCTTTGATTGTTAGCTGATACGATCTCAATAAACAGAGTCACACTCTAGCCTGGTGCACACTTCCCGCGGACTGACCAAAAAAAATTGCCATTGGTTGAGCGCTGATCGGGAGTCAGTCGGCTTCTTGTTTTTCCAGTATGCTTCTGTCAGACCGACACACACATAGGCGGAATGTCCCCAGCTTGACTGTTGGGAATTTATATCTGTAGTCATATGCAGATGTGGTGTTAAATGATCTTTTCCACTATCTTTACATATCCAGATTGTTCCAGCATGTGGACATTTCAGAAAATGATTGGAAACCAGATATTATTAAATATTGGCATAAATTGTTCAAGTCTGATGATGAATTGTCTAAAATGCTAAAACTTTTACAAACAATTAATAAAATTATTGGTTATCTGAATTCATATTTGCACATGTATAAACTGTCAAATGTATGCGTGTACTGTCAGTTATTTCTGGCAATACACAAATTTCAAAATTTTCATTTGTATTTCGCACCAACAGCCGATTTTCGTGCGGACATAGAATTTTAATAATCGGACATGTTGGAAAAAAATATTTTCTAATCAATTATGGGAGAATCGTGCGAGAAATGTAATCGAAAAGGAAATGTTCATGTGCAAGAAAAGAAAATTGCCGGAAAGAAGAAGATTCCTGGAAAGAAAAGAAAAAGATTCCAGGAAAGAAAAGAAGATTCCCAGACACAAAAATTATTTTCTGTAGGAACAGGAGGTGAAATTGAAGGTTTGGTTGGTCGAATTTCGAAATCAATGGTGGCACCATCAGATCACAAACCGCACAAATTTTCTGATTTTCAAAAGAAAGTTCTTTTGAAATTCGACCCGTGTATGGCCAGCATTAGTCAATACAACTGGAATTCTATACATTTTACAAAAATTTCTCTCACTGTATGTGCTGCTTTAGCCCTAATGACCAGTACATTTCCGATTCAATCAATGTTGAGCAGTCAGAAGATTTAGACCCCTTCTACACTGAGGTGCTCAAAAACTGCCCATAAAATGTCAGGCGTTTTTGGGGGGGTTTTGCAGCATTGGCAGGTTGCTTTTTTTAAAGGTAATTTTGCAGCCGCTTTTGAAGTGCTTCCCATTCATTTCAATGGACAGGGGCGTTTTTGAGGCGCTTCAAACATGCCCCAAAAGATGTTGCTTGCAGGACTTTTTGCACCACCCCGCCAGCGCACCGCCCCCAGTGTGAAAGCATCTATTGAACAGAATAAGAAGCAGTTTGATTCACTGTGAAAGGGGTCTTATAGATGCTGCAATGTTGCGCTCTCTGTTTATACAAGAAAAAGGATTTTAAACAAGAATGTAAAAGCTTGTACAAAGGAGAAAAATTCTGTGATCCTACCTTTCATTTCCTGGTTGGAATTTGGATAGTAGTGATGGTCGTCTCCTCTGTGGCATAAGAACAGAACTGGGGGCTAGATGAGGGTTGTACTCTCTTGAATGGTGCTGATACTCTAGCATATTGGCATCCTGTAGAACAAAAACAGCATTGCAGTTTCAATGTATATTCGTAAAGAAAAAATAATATATTAAGACAAGCGAATCAAAAAGCTATTTTATTTTTTATATCTGTTTATCCTATTTCCCTTCTATAGGCAAGAATGACAAATTGTGCACTTACTCATCACACATTAAGTGCATCAGTCACAACGTTGTTGTGACAATGTTGACAGCTGGTCCTTTTCTGTGTCTAAGCAGCCCTCTTCACTGTCAACCCTCCTGGTAGACAGAGATGGACCCAGCTGTCAAACTGACAGACAAGAGCTTCAGATTACACTGGGGGAGCAGATCTCTATGTATAATCTGCAGGAGTAGAGGGGGCACACAGAAAGGGGTTCTCAGTAGAAGTGGCAGAGGGCAGGAGAAGCACAATATACAGTATAGGCAAGTGGAGGCAAAACTGAAAGCAAAGGAAGAATTCCCTTGCGGTAAAACTTGAAATAGTTGTGCAAGACAGCGATATATATATATATATATATATATATACACACATACACACACACACACACACATACACACAAACACACACACACACACACACAGTGTAAAATGTCAGCTTTCTGTGATGTAAAAAAATGAGGCAAAGACAAATAATTTCAGAACTTTTTCCACCTTTGACTGGGGAGGGGGGGGGGGGGGGGGGAGTATAAAAATAAACCAAAATAATGTGGTTGCTCTTAATTACCCCAAATAAAGTTCAGCTGTTCTAGTAGGTCTTTCCTGTCATGTTCTTAGTCTCTTACTACATCAAAAGCCATGGTCCATAGAGAGCTTCCAAAGCATCAGAGGGATCTCATTGTTAAAAGGTATCAGTCAGGAGAAGGGTACTGTGAAGGATGCTTCGGTTAATTCTCCCTGCTCGTTATGCTGTGTGTGTGTTAGAGGATTTCAGGTGTGACTCATTCCTCGGCTAACAGGCTGTTGATATGGTAATGACCTTTCCTCAGCCAGTCCTAGTTCAAAGGGTAAATGGTCTAGTGTGTTGTGTGAAGAAGCCCTGTGGTTACTGTTTACTGTTATTAGAAGGGGCTCATGTTAATTATTCTGATTGCTTCATTGTGGTCAGGCTGTCTAGATCATGTATTCTGTTACACCTAGTAATTAACTCCACTGATGTCATTATCTAAAGAAAATGTGTTTTTAGAATCGGCTCCAAAATGTCTGCCCATGATCTGTATGGAAGCCCCAGTGTGAGGGGGGCGGAGATTTGTCATTGTAACAGTTTTTGAAATTACATATAAGCTGTGTGTTATACTATTAAAGTCTGTCTGGTTCCAGCATTCAGCCTTGGCTCATGTGTGGATGATTCTGTGATGTTCTGTTATGGGAAGAAGGGACTGTTTGATGGGGATATCATACCAATACCGTCACAGGTACAAAAGAGTTTCCAAGGCATTAGATATACCATGGAACACGGTGAAGACAGTCATCATCAAGTGGAGAAATAATGGCATAACAGTGACATTACTAAGAACTGGACGTCTCTCCAAAATTGATGAAAAGACGAGAAGAAAACTGGTCAGGGAGGCTGCCAAGAGGCTGACTGCAACATTAAAGGAGCTGCAGGAATATCTGGCAAGTATTGGCTGTGTGGTACATATGATAACAATATCCCGTCTTATTCATATGTCTGGGCTATGGGGTAGAGTGGCAAGATGGAAGCCTTTTCTTATGAAGAAAAACATCCAAGCCTGGCTAAATTTTGCAAAAACATTTTAACCACTTAAAGACCGCCTCCCGCACATTTAGGTTGGCAGAATGGCACGGCTGGGCACAGGCACGTACCTGTACGTCCCCTTTAAGTGCCCAGCCGTAGGTCGCGGGCGCGCGCCCGCGACCCGGCCCGAAGCTCCGTGACCGCAGGACCCGATCGCCGCCGGTGTCCTGCGATCGGTCACAGGAGCTGAAGAACGGGGAGAGGTGTGTGTAAACACACCTTCCCCATTCTTCACAGTGGCAATGTCACTGATCGTCTGTTCCCTGATATAGGGAAAGGTGATCAGTGACGTCACATGTCCAGCCCCGCCCCCCTACAGTTAGAAACACATATGAGGTCACACATAACCCCTACAACGCCCCCTAGTGGATAACTCCTAAACGGAAATTGTAATTTTCACAGTAAACAATGCATTTTTATAGCTTTTTTGCTGTGAAAATGACAATGGTACCCAAAAATGTGTCAAAATTGTCCGATGTGTCCGCCATAATGTCGCAGTCATGAAAAAAATCGCTGATCGCCGCCTTTCGTTTTTTCAAATATTGTTTGGGGGTATTCATTATAGCAAAAAGTATTGTTATTTTTTCAAAATTATCGCTCTATTATTTTTTATAGCGCAAAAAATAAAAACCGCAGAGGTGATCAAATACCACCAAAAGAAAGCTCTATTTGTTGGAAAAAAAGAACGCCAATTTTGTTTGGGAGCCACATCACACGACTACGCAATTGTCAGTTAAAGCGACGCCGTGCCGAATCGCAAAAACTGGCCAGGTTCTTTACCCGCATAATGGTCCGGGTCTTAAGTGGTTAAGTCACCCATAAGCATGTGGGAAAATGTGTTATGGTCTGATGAAACCAAGGTTGAACTTTTTGGACATAATTTCAAAAAGATATGTTTGGCGTAAAAACAACACTGCACAACACCAAAAGAACACCATACTCACAGTGAAGCATGGTGGTGGCAGCCTCATGCTTTGGGGCTGTTTTTCTTCAGCTGAAACAGGGGCGTTAGTCAAGGTAGAGGGAATTATGAACAGTTCCAAATACCAGTCAATATTGGCACAAAACCTTCAGGCTTCGTCTAGAAAGCTGAACATGAAGAGGAACTTCATCTTTCAGTATAACCACGACCCAAAGCATACATCCAAATCAACAAAGGAATGGCTTCACTAGAAAAAGATTAACGTTTTGTAATGGCCCAGCCAGAGCCCAGACTTGAATCGATTTAAAATCTATGGGGTGATCTGAAGAGGGCTGTGCACAGGAGATGCCCTCATATCTGAGGCCTCATACAGACGAGGTAACAAGTCCGATGAAAGCGGTCCGCGGACCGTTTTCATCGGACATGTCCGCTCGGAGATTTCGGTCTGATGGCTGTACACACCATCAAACCGAAATCCCCGCGGACAGAGAACGCGGTGACGTAGACGACACCGACGTTCTCTATCGCGCAAGTTCAATGCTTCCAGGCATGCGTCTAATCAATTCGACGCATGCGCGGGATTTCGGTCCGCTGGTTAGACGTACTGTCCGATGGACAGTTCTCCAGCTGGCAAGTTTCTTAGCATGCTAAGAAACTTTAGTCTGCTGGAAATCTGTCCGCTAGCCTGTACACACGATCGGATCTGTCCTCTGAAACTGGTCCGTGGATCAGTTTCAGCGGAAATGTCCGGTCGTGTGTACGAGGCCTGACAGATTTGAAGTGTTTTTGCAAAGAAGAGTGGGCAAATATTGCCAAGTCAAGATGTGCCATACAGGTAGACTCATACCCAAAAAGACTGAGTGCTGTAATAATATCAAAAAGTGCTTCAACAAAGTATTAGTGTAAGGGTGTTCACAGTTCTGCAACCATATTATTTTAGTTTCTTATTTTTACTTCCCTTTACCTAAAAGATTTCAGATTGTTTTTCAACTGAGTTTTACAGTTTATAGGTCACATTAAAGGTGGGAAAAGTTCTGAAATTATTTATCTTTGTCTCATTTTTTACATCACAGAAACCTGACAGTTCAACAGGGGTGTGTAGACTTTTTATATCCATGGTGTATTAAACTATTGATTCGATTTGGATTTCTCTTCTGTTCATTTACTTTCCATTTTGTTAATTGATATAAATAAAATAAATAAACACTTATATTTCTAAAAACATTTGTAATTTACAGCATTTTTTCATACCTGCTAACATATATACACACATACACACATATAGAAGAATTAGTGGAGGATAAATATGTTTAGCAGATAGATTGTCAGAAAACCAGTGCAACAAATCCCCAGTTCCGGGTGTCCGCAAGAAATTCCCGGTCTGATATCGCTAATGCGCATGCGCACACGCATAGACACACACATAGACTGGGACGCATAGGACTCAGAGCGGGCGCGGCGCCCTATTTAAGCGTGAACCTAACTGAGTGTCAGTGCTGGATTGTCTTTCAGCCAATACCTGTTGTTCCTGTTTGCCGACTACCGGATTGACCTGTTCCTGAAAATGCCTGGCTTGTTTGACTACCCTTCTCGGATCCTCCCTACCTGCTTATCTGCCTCTGCCTGCTATTCTGACCCTGGCCTGGACTTTGACCTTGATCTTGTCTCCTGATTTGGTACCTTCTCCGCCAGCCTGCTGCTGACTCCTGCCTGCACCTGTTTCCCCTGCCTGATCTCCCCTGAACAGATCTGACGTTACTGCTGCAGCTTCTGTGTTCAAGAAGTCTCCTGTGCTTCTAGAGACCCTACCTGGACTACAGGCACTGCACCCTCTCGTGCCCCCGGGCTCCCTGTCTCCACCTCCAGGGGGTGTCGGGACTGGGACTATGCAAGAGGCCACCCCCACTCTCTCGGCTCCGCTGTAAAGTACATGACATACCGTATTTATCGGCGTATAACACGCACAGGCGTATAACACGCACCCTAACTTTAAGAGGGAAGTTTCAGGAAAAAAAACTTTCCACAGCCCCCTGCGTATAACACGCAGGCACAGTGTACCCTCTATTTTAAGGGTAAAAAAGTGAGTGTTATACGCCAATAAATACAGTAGATTCTTTGGACTAATGGCTCCAAAAAATTTAAGTGTATGTCTGGATAAAATGATAAAAAAAAAATTACAATACAAAAAGCATGCACATTTTCCCATCTTTCATCCTTTTATAATGTGGCTATACAGCAGTCCTGCCAGAAATCCAGTGTTTAATTACATTTAATAAAACACATTGCCAAAACAAAATCCCAAGTAGTGTTGTCATCCCTGCCCAGTTCTCCTTTGCTGGACTACAGAATGCCTCCCCTCTCCCCATTTTGATAAGGAATGGAGTGTGTAGTTAAGCAAGGGAGAACTAGTCAAAGCTGACAACGATATTAGAGAATCTGATGCAGTGGAAGCCACGTTGTCAGCTCACAATAGAAGTGTAGAGCCTACTGGATTTCTGGTAGCGTTTTCTTACTTGCAGCACTTTGAAGAGACAAAAAACACATGTACAGTGAGGAAAATAAGTATTTGAACACCCTGCTATTTTGCAAGTTCTCCCACTTGGAAATCATGGAGGGGTCTGAAATTGTCATCATAGGTGCATGTCCACTGTGAGAGACATAGTCAAAAAAAAAAATCCAGAAATCACAATTTATGATTTTTTAACTATTTATTTGTATGATACAGCTGCAAATAAGTATTTGAACACCTGTCTATCAGCTAGAATTCTGACCCTCAAAGACCTGTTAGTCTGCCTTTAAAATGTCCACCTCCACTCCATTTATTATCCTAAATTAGATGCACCTGTTTGAGGTCATTAGCTGCATAAAGACACCTGTCCACCCCATACAATCAGTAAGAATCCAACTACTAACATGGCCAAGACCAAAGAGCTGTCCAAAGACACTAGAGACAAAATTGTACACCTCCACAAGGCTGGAAAGGGCTACGGGGAAATTGCCAAGCAGCTTGGTGAAAAAAGGTCCACTGTTGGAGCAATCATTAGAAAATGGAAGAAGCTAAACGTGACTGTCAATCTCCCTCGGACTGGGGCTCCATGCAAAATCTCACCTCGTGGGGTCTCAATGATCCTAAGAAAGGTGAGAAATCAGCCCAGGACTACACAGGAGGAGCTGGGTCAATGACCTGAAAAGAGCTGGGACCACCGTTTCCAAGGTTACTGTTGGTGATACACTAAGACGTCATGGTTTGAAATCATGCATGGCACGGAAGGTTCCCCTGCTTAAACCAGCACATGTCAAGGCCCGTCTTAAGTTTGCCAATGACCATTTGGATGATCCAGAGGAGTCATGGGAGAAAGTCATGTGGTCAGATGAGACCAAAATAGAACTTTTTGGTCATAATTCCACTAACCGTGTTTGGAGGAAGAAGAATGATGAGTACCATCCCAAGAACACCATCCCTACTGTGAAGCATGGGGGTGGTAGCATCATGCTTTGGGGGTGTTTTTCTGCACATGGGACAGGGCGACTGCACTGTATTAAGGAGAGGATGACCGGGGCCATGTATTGCGAGATTTTGGGCAACAACCTCCTTCCCTCAGTTAGAGCTTTGAAGATGGGTCGAGGCTGGGTCTTCCAACATGACAATGACCCGAAGCACACAGCCAGGATAACCAAGGAGTGGCTCTGTAAGAAGCATATCAAGGTTCTGGCGTGGCCTAGCCAGTCTCCAGACCTAAACCCAATAGAGAATCTTTGGAGGTAGCTCAAACTCCGTGTTTCTCAGCGACAGCCCAGAAACCTGACTGATCTAGAGAAGATCTGTGTGGAGGAGTGGGCCAAAATCCCTCCTCCAGTGTGTGCAAACCTGGTGAAAAACTACAAGAAACGTTTGACCTCTGTAATTGCAAACAAAGCCTACTGTACCAAATATTAACATTGATTTTCTCAGGTGTTCAAATACTTATTTGCAGCTGTATCATACAAATAAATAGTTAAAAAAATCATACATTGTGATTTCTGGATTTTTTTTTTTTGATTATGTCTCTCACAGTGGACATGCATCTACGATAACAATTTCAGACCCCTCCATGATTTCCAAGTGGGAGAACTTGCAAAATAGCAGGGTGTTCAAATACTTATTTTCCTCACTGTATGTATTACAGAGATGTACTGCACATATTCTTTGTATTTTGCTCAGACATACTCTTTAAATTGATTAGAGGTTCAAATGTATTGTAGTCTGGCAATACACATTATTAACAGCTACTTGCTCACCAAAAGAGCTGAACCAACATGAGATAATCGTCGCAGACACTGAGAGAAATCTGCAAAGAATAGAGGAAACATCTTTGTAGGCAGCCTTACATTTATATGTCACACGTTGGCTGACATTTGGGTTCTAACTTCTATAAACTATTCAAGCTCACATTGTTCGCTCCAGACTATTAGAAATGTACGCATTCTCACAGTCTTTGCCTCCCTGGTTGCAGAATGTGTCAGATCGAACAAAAGGAAAAAGACGCTCAAAGACTTGGCCCATAACGTAAGGAAACAGAAGTGTCCAGCTCCAGACCATCAGTATTCAGCTAATATATTTGTACAGTAAGTTTGTGGAAAATGTGTCTCGTCTTCCCCCCACAGCTGCCAAGAAAAATTGTCGCATTCGCAGTATCTGCCAGCGTAAAAGACAAATGGAAAGTAAAAAATGTAAAGGGAAACATGCTGTCTAATCTTAGTGGAAATCTGTCTACTGTAAAATCTTCACTGCAAGTGCAGGTGTCATGGGGCAAAGCCCTTCAGTACCGCTCCACATTTCTGTGCTTCATTACTTTGTACAGGGATTTATATGCCTGCCAGATGACAAGGTACAAGCAAGGGCATGGATCCCATCTCCCAGGAATTATCTATCACCCGAGGAGCCAGTAAATGTGTTCCAAGCCTGCAGCGCTTTATAAGTCATGTCCAATGAGTCATGCATTGGAAGGAAGCCTCTCCCATCTTCTATCTATCTTTATCTTGCACAGACATGTCAACTGAGGCACTGCCAGTGTCACCGAACAAGCGCATTACAAATAAATGACATGTTAAGGCATCATTAAGGGGAACTGCATTGTCCGCTTTCAGCTAGTCATTCCTGCGCGTTTTCCTGCAGATATCTTGGATGTTCTTTATTTTACACGGACGAGAAACATTTTTTTTTTCTTCTTTTTAGTGGTAGTCAGTAAGGCAAATCTGTAGTGCTTTTTATGTTTTACAAACCAAGTCGGAGCATAAGAATAATTCACAAATCAGTAAAATGACCGTCACCAAGCGCCACTTTCACTGCTCCAAATGTTCCCACTTTGCATCCAAAGCCAGCACTGCGTTTCTTCAAACTCTTCCCTGATCTTTGGCCTTGCCTCATGATAATGCATGACATTGCAGAGATTGCCACTCTGCAAAACATGGCAACCAAGACCGGGAAATATATGCTACATGATACTGGACAACTCATGGGGCACAGAGTTGCCAACTGTCAGTAAATTCACAGACAGTTTGTATAATCCATGATTCTTACATCTGTCCGTGAACGTCCATTATGGGCATGCAGACTGTAAAAAATCAAACTGTCCTTGAATTTCTTGACGATCGGCAACCCTGCTTCAGGACTTCATCTGAATGCCAGAAGAGTGGCTGCACATTACCATGGCATTCAAACCAACAGGATTTGGCATATAATGATACAGAGACTGTAGGACCACCTGGGACTGGAACACTTCTTAGAGACCATAGCACATCATTTAAGAGTAAGGCTTAATGTACACAGGACGTTGTTCAACCTCTCCTGAACGATTTAACTTGACAGCTATAAACTGGAGTCTAAAAACAGTCGTTTAACCGCGATTGCATGCTGCATTTAGCCATGTTTGCATCTAGAAGCGTTTTTGGTTAAAATGAAAAACGTCTGTAAACGAAATGCTGCTAAACGCGATTTACCGCATTTGGCGCTTGAAATGCCTCTAAACTCTAAAGCTTCTGAATGCATTTTTTGGGGTTCCAGAAGAAGCCTCTAAACTCAACTGCCTAAAAACGACTATAAACGACCCTGTGTACATGTACTGATAAGATAACAGAGGAGAGTTCAGGAGCAGTTGAAAAAAGACGTCAGTTTACCAGCAGCAGTGTACACAAGGCCTTAAAAGAGCTAACATAATACTATTTTATCAAAGACTACAAATGGAAGATCTCACCGCCACCTTACACAACCGAAAGGAGATCTTTTTTGTGAGACTTGGAGACCCTGGCACCACTTTGTTTATACTGACGCATATCTCCGGGAGGTCTCGCAATCTCGCTGACCTCCTGGATTTAGTCCTACTCACCTGGGCGAGAGGTACTAAATGTCCACTATCTGTCTACTCTCTCCTTTTCTCGACGTTGTTCTCTTCCCACACTAGGGATACCCAATCCTCTAACCCCCACCCCCTCCACCCGACACCCCCGCCCCCCTTTATTTCTTGGATACTTGGTCTAGTTGTGGGTGATACTTTGAGTGTTGTTTATATCTTCGTCCACATCTATCCCAACTTAATGGCGCATCTCTGATCCAACTGGCCATCGGGACGCCCTGCATCCCGATACTGTACGAGTCATATTATATAGCACAGTTTGAAATGTATGTTTTTATGCCAGGGTCCCCCTTATAGTTACTTGTAAGTTCCTCCAGCTTTATCCAGTCAACAAATTTTTGAAACCGTTATATTTCACGTGCTTATTTGTACTGTGTATTGCTGGGTTGGTTGATATGTAAATTTGTTTATGTGACCCTTTTTTCTGTTACATGGTCATATCATATATTTTATGTCATCTACTTGGGTTGAAAACCAAACCCTCTTTGGAAAATAAAGAAATTATAAAAAAAAAAAAAAAGACTACAAATGGTTCTTTACAAATAAATGGACCTTTCAGTTGACCCATTCTTGACCACTGGGGAGCTATGCAAATCAACCACTAAAAAAAAGTCCAAACCTAAAGTTCTAGGACTACTGACACAATTCGTAGAAAAGAACTACAGAATTTTTTTGATCTTTTTTCATTTTGGATAAAGATGAGCAAGGAAGGGTAACCCCTGTAAGTTTTATTTTTGTCCCATTGGGAAGATTTCCCTTCACTTCTTGTCTCAAAGACAAACAGGAAGTTTGAGGAAATCCCTGCAAATTAAGGGAATCTCTTGGGGACCCCCAGGTCACCAGTGCTAGTGTCTCGCTAGTGTCCCTATTGGAACATTTCCCCTCTGAACTTTCTGGGGACAACCAAAAATTTGGAATTTTCTTTTAACTTTCACTTTTAATGATAATGGTAAACAGGACAAATATAGAGGGTAAATCTCCCCAACAGGGACACAGACCGGAATAAAAACTGACAGAGGTCCAATACCTCTCCACTCTATTCAAAACTAGAAAAAAGTTGCCTTTAGCTATACTTTAAGAAAATGTGCTTTAAAGTCTTTCTATTGGTCAAGAGTTTAGCCAATCCCCCAAACTGGCCCCTGTCTTACATCCTCAGACAGTAGGAAATGGACTTGGGGATCACATTCACCCCTAAACAAACTGAACGCAACTATATTTTGCGCACAAATCATTTAACTCATACAAGATGCTAGAGGCCGGTTACATTGTAAGACCAAGACCAGATGGTACAGAATTCCCATCACCCTCCATAAAATGTTCCCTACCGCAAGTAATTGTTGAAGGTTCAACAACAACCCTGGTACTCTCTTACACACCTTATCAGATTGTAATATCCTGAAACCATACTAGTGGATAATACAGGAGCTTATACACAAAATTGGGACGTTTTCTTAGATCTACAATCTGCTACATATATTCTACACCTCAAGAACTTAACAAATAAGAACTATAGGAACTCCTCGCTGATACATCTATTAAACACTGCTAGGGCATGCATAATGGCAATGTGGAAATAAACCAACTCACCAACTGCAGACATGTGGTTCTGTAAGATGAATGAGGCCGTGATTATGAAACACTCACTGGTTTCCTTACAACACAAAAGTGACAAATTCTGTTCCACATGGTACAAAAGGATACAGTTCACCACCTCACAAGAATGCCAAAAGGCACTTGACTCTTAAGAATACAGTCAAGGAGAAACCACTGGGTGCAGTGGTGGGTGCAGAGTATGGACCATCTCCCCTTCTCTTCCTCATATTCCCGCTAATGACCTAACCCCCTTCTCCTCTGAGTCTCTAACCATCGTCCTCCCCTCACACACCTTCCATACCCCACTGTCCCCTCTTTCCCCGATTTTCCTCACCCCACCCCACACAAAAAAAACAAAACCAAAAAGGTGGTAAGGAATCACATGCTCACCTTACGAAAAGTAAGTTTCAGAGTCTGGGTAGTCACAAGGTTCAACCCTTTAGAAACATATATTTTTTAAATGTAATATATTTTGGTTCACAAGTGAGTTGAAACCACTGAACCATTCATGCGCGTATGTTGTTTCCTTGTTGCTCAACTAGAATAAAGAATTAAAGAAAAAAAAGAGCTTACATATTGAATCCGGTTAAAAAACACATAACTGCATTTTAACCAAAAGACCAAAAAAAAAAAAAGTAAATGCTTTCATTCCAGAACCCTAACCTGTAGTCAATCCAGAAAAATGTTCAATTCTAGCACTTGTTCAATTTTTTCTAACTGGAAAATGCTTTTCTGATCCCCAAAGGCAATCAAATGCTACCTGGATTAACAATCTACGGTGTTACTTATCATTAATATTAATAGCAGGACAATGTCTTGCTTATAGAAACGCATCTAACCTTTTTTTAAGCAATGTACCGAGTTGGGTAGAACAAGCTTTTGTGAAAGTCTGTTATAAAATTTTGAGATTTGTTAAAACAGAACATATAAAACAGGACAAAAGTAAAACATTGATAGTACATATAAAACAGAAGTAAATTTTGACAAACAGGAGAAATAGTAAATCCAGGGAGCATACCAGAGATGTGAGTCTACATGGCGCGGGTACTATCTAAAAAGGTGGAATAAACCTTGTAAGTCTCTAGGGGCAGTACCATGCTGCAGGGAGGTATGGTGGGCACTTGGGGAGGGGCAAAGGTAGTATAGACAAGAATAGAGTAACACGATTGGGGGGTAAAAAAAAGGGGGGGGTCACAAGTAGAGAGAAGGGTGGGAGGAGATAAACAGAAAACCGTCTATTTCATATTTCCAAAGCTCTCACTGTAAAGAAGCCTTTTGTTATTTGGAGGTTAAACTTCTTTTCCTCCATGAGCAAAGAGTGCCCTTATGGTCAACCACTTGCTGACTGCCCTATAGCAGTTTTACTGCTTCAGGGTGGCAGCTGTGCGCCGGATTACGTATATATACACACACATGATCTTGCACTTCCGCCTGCAGGGGTTGTTCTGCTTTTGCTGTGATTATTCAAGCAAAAGCTGATCTGCGGGTGCCGCGCACTCAATGCCCCGCCATCACCTGATCATAGGGCAGAGACCCAGAATGGAGATCATCCTATGTAAACAAGGTGGAGTTTCATTCTGACAGGGGGGAGGGGTGGATTCTGTGTTCCTGCAAAGCAGGGACTCAAATCTATCTCTTCTCCTAGTAAAAAAAAAACACACATAGTAAACACGAACACTGGCGAGGCACACAGTTAACCCTTTGATCGCCCTAGATGTTTAACCCCTTCCCAGCCAGTGTCATTAGTACAGCGACAGTGCATATTTTTTAGCACTGATCACTGTATTAGTGTCACTGGTTCCCGCAAATTGTCCAAAGTGTCAGTTAATGTCCGCCGCAATATTGCAGTCCCACTGTAAGTCACTGATTGCCACCATTACTAGTATAAAAAATAAATACAAGACTCCAGTAGATTTCCCATAGACCCCAAAAAAGTTTTTCCTATAGTTCTACTTTAAGGATAGGTTCACACTAATACCTACCTACCTACCTTGGGTCTAAGTATGGATTTTGAAGGGGATCACATACATAAAGACAGGATCCAGTAACAAAGTAAAACTAAAACAGGGTAACAGCAGGCATTTTCTCACGTCTTCTATTAGTGAGAACTTTTACATTAAAGAGGAACCGCAGTCTGCTCACATAATTTGTAATAAAAACATTTTTGCCATTCTGAAGCTTCCCTCCAACCTCTTTGCATAATATTTTATATATACTGTGATTCTGTACTTGCCAAATATGCTTCAGAAATCTCCCTCCACCAAGTCTGACTGCAGCCATCTTAACTGTGTGCAGCTGAAGCTGCTGCCTGTTCACTTCCTGGATTTACACAGAGGCACACCTCCCGCTCTCATTGGCCCTCTTATGACTCACCCCCCCCCTAACGTTTAAGGCTTAATGTAAACTAGATGTTTCATAACCTTTCCTGAACGATTTAACTTGACAGATAGTAACCGACGTTTAAAAACGTAAGGTTTGCCACGTTTACACGCCGTGTTTAGGTTCAGGAGCAGCTGTGCATAGTAACCAGTCAACTTCTAGCTTCTGCTTCTGCCGGCAACCCTTGAAAATGAAAGCTCGAAGTTGATTGGTTGGCATGCAAAGCAGCTCCATTTTATGTCTGTCCAAGTTTTACTAAATTTCCCTCTGTGTATTTTCCAATGTTGATACAGTGAACTGACATCAAACAACTTATTCAATTGTTTGGTAGTTAGAAAAGCAACAAAAGCATAGAAAAGTAGGTAGGGTGTGCGAACCATACAAAGAATACCTTTGTAGCTGAAGAGCTATATAATAGGGTAAAAGATCTTACTAGCCGGCCTGATGTAGGAAAACACATTGGAGGTCTATATGAGATGATCTGCATGCATTAGTCAGTCTTTACAGACATCATTATCATAGAGCAATACTTAACATCATTTATTAGCTAAACTGCATTTACTGAGTCTAAGCATAACAATTACCTTTCTCAAGGGTATAGTTAAAAGTTTGTCAATCTCTCCACTCAAAAGATATTACACTGCCCTAACCTGTTCTGACAGTCATCTAACTTGAACTCATTACTCTCTTATTACAAGTGGTAAATGCTTTGTACAAGCACACATACACAACACCTAATAATTGTTACTAAGGATATAAAATCTAAGCCAATCATAGCTGAGAGTAAATCGCAAGAAAAATCCTAGCTATATGCAGAAAATAAAAGCTGTGTATAATAAAATTCTGCATACTTGCACGATAGACCCACTGGAAATACGATACCAAATAGAAATAGTCTGACAAGGTCATAAAACTGAAATAAAACATAACTTGAATAAAAACAGACTATGCAAAACTTAAAGTGACAAGAAACTTTATTTAAAGCAGAACTTCACCTAAAGAGGCCAGTTTCCTTTTTTACATAACCCTCCCCCCCACTACTTTTGGATGTTTTTCTTTTTTTATTGAGAGAAGAGATTAAGCACCTCTGACAGGTACCCACTCCAGTTCCACCAGGATCATTTTTCATAATATTGCCTATCATGGTATTGTATAAATCAGAGATTCTTGATGACGTCAACATCATAGTCTCTTTTGGCCTCTTAAAATGTCCTTTTTATAAAAAAATCTCAATGTTTTAACATTTTAACTTTTTATTTATTTAGTCTATATAAAAATATCACCAGCTCACTTGAGCCTTATCGCTTACAGTATTATGCGCATTTTTTCTGTATATGTGCATGCTGTACACTTATTTGTCATTGGTATATAAGAGGTTAATATAGTAGGTATATAATGATATGATACCCTCATCAGGGCGCCTTGTATGCAGCAATTGTGTGTATCTTTTTTATTTTTACTTTAATTTTCGTTTATCTTAGCTCTTTTTACGATATTGCCCCATTGCAATATCCTTTTAAACTCCTGCTATATGTCGTTTTTCACCCACATAATCTGTATCTGACTCTGGCTATTCTCCATGCAAGTCTCGTGGGCGGCATTTTTGTTCCATAATCAAGATTCTGCCAATAAGAATACAATGGGTGGGCTTACTAATGGTTATATTGCCCTCCAGTAAAATGGCCACCGTCTAGCCTGATGAAGAGACTTGAAAGTCTCGAACGCGCGCACCTCCCGCGCCCGGAAGTGACGTCCAACTCGCAGCACACAGTGGAGATCTGAATCCTTCTCGATAGTTCCGAGGGCGTTTTGGTTCCTGCCGCCGCCGCTGTACACAAGCAAGGACAGCTCCATATGCCTGCACGAGGGCACATCGTTGTCTCCGGGATCCCCGCGGATGATACAACTTATATTGTCATGCCTTTACCTACATCCGGTTTGTGAGTAGGCATTTTATATGTTTAAACCAATTTTACAACATTAAACTTGCTTGCTACGCTTAGAAGGCGCTACATTGTTTTTCTTCTAGTTCCACCAGGATAGCCTAGGCGATTGGAGCGAAAATTGGGCACTCCTTCCAAATGCCCCAAACCTCCTGTGACACGTTGCAGGTCCCAGGAGGCTGCGGGTCCAGTGAGAAAGCTCAGTGCTACCAACGCATTTGCAGTAGAAAGCCAGTTGTGAAGCACCAGGAAGTCACAGCCAGCTTCCCAAATCCAATATGGTGGCATCCAGGAGCTAAAGACAATAATCCTCCTCACCTAAGGTCTCTCACCAGTGCTCCTGGCCCCTCCCTACTGCCGAGTGCCCCCCACAGCAAGCAGCTTGTCATCGGGGAACCCGAGCTGTGTGCGTCGATTCAGACATGGAGCCCCCTACTCATTGGCTCACTTGGTTTGATTGAAAGCAGTGGGAACCTATGGTGCTCTGCTGTTGTCTAAGCCAACAAGGTAGGAGAGTCCCGTACAGCCGAGGCTCTCATGCAACATCGCTGGTTTGAGATGGGGCCCAGGTAAGTATTAGGGGGCTGCTGCACACAGAAGATGTTTTATCTTAATGTATAGAATGCATTATAATAAAGAAGCCTTCTGACTTTAGGAACCACTTGGCCGCATGGCCATTATAATGCACACTGGACGTTTTGCAAATGCTCCTAAAAGCCTTTCCTCCTGGCAGAAGCATTTTGGTAGAAAAAAAGCCAGGCGCTTGTAAGTGTCCAAAGCTTTTACCAGCTTTTAGTCGCGTTTACAGGTGTCAAAAGCTTGGCGGTTAATTCCTATAATTGGCCAGAAAAATAATGTATTCTGGCCATTGAAATGAAAAAACACATAAGCGCTAAACACGCCTAGTGTTAAAGCACGTTTAGACGCCTCAAGCTTTATTTCTGCCAAAACACTGCTGCCCCTGCACGCACTGACTGTGGATTTTTTCCCACCACTAAATGCTGCTAAAAGCCTATGGGCTAGATTCAGATAGGTTAGCGGATCTTTAGATCCGCGTAACCTATCTGATTTACGATCCACCGGCGCAAGTTTTTGAGGCAAGTGCTGTATTCAGAAAGCACTTGCCTCTAAAAGTTGCACCGGCGGATCGTAAATCCCCCGGCGGAATTAAAATTCTGCGGCTAGGGTGGCGTGTATAATTTAAATCAGGCGCGTCCCCGCGTCGAACGAATTGTGCATGCGCCGTCCCCTAAATTTCCCAGCGTGCATTGCTCCAAAATGACGTCGCTAGGACGTCATTGGTTTCGACGTGAACTAAAATTACGTCTATCAGTATTCGCGACCGACTTACGCAAACGATGTAAAAAATTCAAAATTCGACCCGGGAACGACGGCCATACTTAACATAGGATACGCCGCATATAGCAGGGGTAACTATCCGCCGGAAAAAGCCGAACGCAAACGACGTAAAAAAAAAAAGCGCCGGGCGGGCGTTCGTTTCTGAATCGGCGGAACTCCTCATTTGCATATTCGTCGCGTACAAAAAACGAAACGCCACCTAGCGGCCGGCCTGGAATTGCAGCCTAAGATCCGACGGTGTAAGTCACTTACACCTGTCGGATCTTAGGGAGATCTATGCAGAACCTGATTCTATGAATCAGGAGCATAGATACGACAGACGGAACTCAGAGATACGACGGCGTATCAGGAGATACGCCGTCGTATCTCTATCTGAATCCAGGCCCATGTGTGCATGGACACATAGGAAAACATGCAGGGGAGTCAGGGTCAGGGGAAAAAAAAAAAAACAACACACCCCTAGAAGCAGTTGCAAAAATGCGAAGTGTGTACAAGGCCTAAAAATAAAAAAAAAGTGTTCACTGCAATACTCACCTTCTCTCCAGGGCTGTCCCCAAATACCTAGCCTTTTCCAGGTTGAACGACACTAGGCAGATGATGCTTTTAGAACGGTCTATGTTATTTAGTATATCATTTTAATTCAATGTCATACTAAATGAAAATGGTTTTGATAGTATTCACAATAAAAATGCTTACCCTGTGCAATTACATTTAAGTGATACAATTTTGTACATCATCTTTTATGTTAGATCAGTTTCAGGGAACTGAAAATTCATTGTGTGTTTGGGACACTTCCGTGTAATGTGAAAGAGACTGATTTCACCTGTTCTTGTGGGGAAAAAAATCCCCTCATTTAGCCTCATTATTTTAGGTTTCAAAGGAAGAAAAAAAAACGACTGTGAAAAAAGGAAAATAACAAATTCTAACCCACAAAAAATCCCACATGAAATAAGCCAACTGAGAGTTTCCACTTCAAGACACTTGTAGTTTCACTGCAAAATCAATTTGACAGAAATCACTGTTCACTTCGTATATTACAATTCAATAAAAATAAATGTGTGATTTATAAGTGGCGCTATATAAATTCTGTACAATAGTAATAATACACTATTGAAGTGCATAGAAAAAATGGCAATAGAATACTAAAAAGCAAACTTGCATTAAAAAAGTAAATGTCAAGTATGACAATAAGAGCTGTTCACTCTACAAGCTGCAGCCAATCATTTGTTGATTTAACCACTTCTGGACCGCCCACCATGTATATTCGTCGCTACTTTGCCCTTAAATACTGGAGTTATGGCAGCAGACCGCTGCCATAACCCCAGTATTTTTTTTAAACAGCGGGTGGTCCACTTTAATACAAAAGTGGTCTCAGTGGCGGATTTGCCACAAGATCACTTTAATGGGTGGCGGGAGAGGTGCACCCTCCTGCCATGTCCCGGTGGTCTCTGCCGCTTACCGGAGCCGTGGGTAGCGGCGGAAAAGATCCGATCCCCAGGATGGATGGGCAAGAAGTCGCGTGAGGGCAAGATGGCCCCATTTGGCTCTATGCCCTTGGAGGACCGGAGCAACATCACACGTCACTTCCGCCCTTAAAGGGACCTTTTTTTTTTTTTTCAAAGTTCTTTTTTTTTATTGCTTTTAAGTGTATATGTGAGATCTGAGGCCTTTTTGATCCCAAATCTCACATTAAAGAGGTCCTGCCCTGCTTTTGTTTTTATTGCAAGGGATGTTTACATTCCTTGTAATAGGAAAAAAAGTGATACATTTTTTTTTTAAAGGGACAGTGTAAAAATAAAAACATAAAGTATAATAAATAAGATATATATATATATTTTTTTAAAGCTCCCTATCCCTCGAAGCTTGCACACAGAAGCAAATGCATACTAAAGTCGCACCCACATATGTACATGGTGTTAAAAACACACGTGTGGTATTGCCGCGATCGTTAAAATGAGTGCAATAATTCTAGCCCAAGACCTTCTCTGTAACTCTAAACTGGTAACCTGTAAAAATGTTAAACATCGGCTATGTTTAACATTTGTGCAATTTTGAAGCAGGATATGTGGGGTATCAAATTACTCGGCATAACATAATCTTTCACATTCTAGAAATAAGTTGGGCTAACTTTACTGTTTTGTTATATTTTTTATTTAACCACTTCCCTACGGCCGTACGACTATTGACGGCCGCAGGGTGGTTCTAAATCTCTGAGCCGCCGTCAATTGACGGCAGCTCATTTCCGCGTTCCCCGAGCGCGCAGCGGGGAACTTCTGTACTGGCCGTGTCCCTTGGACACAGCCAGTCACAGATCGCCGTGAACGGCCAATGGGAGCGGCCGTTTCCTAGGCGATCTGTGCGGCCAATGAGAGATGATCTCATATGTTTACATATGAGATCATCTCTCATTCCCGGCTCTCGCAGACAGCGGTGCTGTCAGGGGAGAGAGGAGACGGATCTGTGTCTTGTACATAGAGACACAGATAGGTCACCTCCCCCAGTCACCCCCCTTCCCCCACAGTTAGAACACTATATAGGGAACACACATTTAACCCCTTCCTCACCCCCTAGTGTTAACCCCTTCCCTGCCAGTCACATTTATACAGTAATTAGTGCATATTTATAGCACCGATTGCAGTATAAATGTGAATGGCGCCAAAAATGTGTCCGATGTGTCCGCCATAATGTCGCAGTCGCAATAAAAATCGCAGATCGCCGCCATTACTAGTAAAAAAAATAATAATAAAAAAATAATAATTCTGTCCCTTATTTTGTAGGCGCTATAACTTTTGCGCAAACCAGTCGCTTATTGCGATTTTTTTTTTTTTTTTTTTTACTAAAAATATGTAGAATACGTATTGGCCTAGACTGAGGATAAAAAAAGTTTTTTTTAAAAAATTGAGCCATTTATTACAGCAACAATTAAACTTTTTTTTTTTTTTTTTTCAAAATTGTCGCTCTATTTTTGTTTATAGCGCAAAAAATAAAAAACCGCAGAGGTGATCAAATACCACCAAAAGAAAGCTCTATTTGTGGGGAAAAAAGGACGTCAATTTTGTTTGGGAGCCACGTCGCACGGCCGCGCAATTGTCAGTTAAAGCGACGCAGTGCCGAATCGCAAAAAGTCCTCTGGGCAGGAAGGGGGTTTAAGTGCCCAGTAAGGAAGTGGTTAAAAAAGTGTATTTTTCCCAAACAAAATTGCATTTGAAAAATCGCTGTGCAAATACCGTGTGACATAAAATATTACAAAGGCCACCATTTTATTCTCCAGAGTCTTTCCTAAATATAAATATATATTATAATATATATATATATATATATATATATATATATATATATATATATATATATATATATATATGTTTGGGGATTCTAAGTAATTTTCTAGCAAAATATACAGATTTTTTAGGCTCGGCCCTCAAGTGGTTAAACTATGCCAGGAATCTTTGGCATATTACAAAGCTTTCCCTGTAAATTGACATCTAAATGTGACCATGAGTACAGTCTCTGTGCCCTAGACTTTGTATTGAGGACAAATTCACACACTGACATATTGCCGGGGGAAAGTGGTGCAGCTCCATGCTGCCCTTTTTTATATTAACAGATTCTAGATGTTCAGCTAACAGCCTGAATGCTCTCAGTATTTTATGACTGCAGCATGCTCCGTCTACGTTTTATGTCCTCTGGGGAAATGTAAGCTCCATGAAAGCACAGTTATGCCATGTAGATATTGATGTGGGACCCTCTTCAAAGTGTGTGAGCGTGCGGGAAGGATGAAACCAAGAGAGTCACACGGCTGATGTCACTTTTGGGGTCATGCAAGCACAGAGTAAGAAAATTATCAATTTAAAGGGCCCAATGAAAACAGAATACACGTTGTCCTATATAAACATAGTGCATAACATTCAAAAATATATCTGGTTTGATCTTCAAAAGGGGATGAAATATGTGTAAGAGAACTAGCGATTCACAGGTTCTGTCGTGGGAAAATGTTTGAGCAAACAGCAAGGACTAGATGGTAGGAGGACCCTGTGGGATGTCCCCTTCAATCATGTGTGAGCCCGTCCTAACAATGCAAGGTATAGTGATAGCCAACATATCTAAGCCATATGCCTAGTCTGTATATGCTTTAAATATGTATACGTCAGTGGCAGACAATGGCATCACTAGATGTATTGCTAGTATAGGAAAGTCCCTAAAGTCCTGAAACAATCTGTAGGTGGCCAAAATCACCAATTTTGCTTTAGAAAGTGGAGCCAAGAGGTTTAGAAAAGGTGGTGTAATATTTGCATTTTGGATTTTCTGCTATTTTATTCTATGAAGCGTTTTAATAGGATGGTAAGTTTTATTACAGTATAGTGTTAATTTAGTTTTACCGTGCATGGGTTTCCCATGCGTTTGTATAAATGTAAGTAAGGGACCTTAGATTGTAAGCTCTTTGAGTGCAGGGACTGATGTGAATGTATAACAAATATGTAAAGTGCTGTGAAAAAATTGACGTTGCTATACAAGAATGAATTTGGTATTAATTTGCAGTTATTGGTATCTTATTTTTGTTAATGTGTCTTGTTTTTGTTTGTTATTGTGATAATTATGAATTCACACTATACTGCTCATTGAGATATACTACAAATCAGCTCCCAACCATACCCCCATATGTTCCAGCGTGGCGTGATTTGGTCGAACCTATTTGTACAGGTTTTATTATATGGACAGAATACTGTAATTTATACAACATTATAATGATGTATTTGTTTCACAATCTGTTTATGAAGATATCAATAAAAATCTGCTCTCAACAACACCATTCTCCTTACTGAACTGTGCTACGATTCTACCTGTGTATTTATCTCTAATATATTTACTATATATCTACCGTATGGTCCGTACCTCATTTAAAGCGGGGGTTCACCCTATATAAAAAAAAATAAAAAAAAGTTTCCCTCTAGCATTAAATTCGGCATAGTAGCGCGAGCTACAGTATGCCTGTCTGTATTTTTTTTCCCCCGTACTCACTGTTATATCGTACTTACAAGATTCCGCGGAATGGGCGTTCCTATGGACAGGGAAGGTGATTGACGGCCGGCCGTGGCACGTCACGCTTCTCCGGAAATAGCCGAAATAGGCTTGGCTCTTCACGGCGCCTGCGCATAGCCTGTGCGCAGGCGCCGTGAAGAGCCGAGACCTACTCCGGCTGTCTTCGGGAAGCGTGACGTGCCAGAGCCGGCCGTCAATCACCCTCCCTCTTGCTAGGAACGCCCATTCCCCGCGGCAGACGGAATCGTCTATGTACGATATAACCGTGAGTACGGGGATAAAAAAATTAAGACCGGCATAGTGTAGCTTGCGCTACTATGCCGGATTTTATGCTGAAATGTTGTTCAGCAGGGTGAACCACCGCTTTAAAGTCCCACTTCCCCTTCTTCTGCCATTATACACAGTGATACCTCTTTTTGTAAGTAATGAGGAATACGAGCGTTTCGCAAGACGAGCTATATTTGAAAAAAAATCCTGACTTGTTTTGTGAGCGCCGTCTCGCAAAACAAGCAGGACTCAAGCCGTGGTGTATGTATTACTGTATGTGGTCAGGGGTCCAGGGGTGCTGGAGAACTCAGAGACACTCCCAGCTGGGTGGAGCGGGCGTAACGTGCGTCGGAGCACCCGAAAGTGTCAACAATTCCCGAGTGTCTCTGAGCATCACCAGCGCCCCCGCACCTCTGTCCACATACAGTATTGCATACACCAGCAGTGGTTGTGGAACGAATCATCTGAGTTTTCATTATTTCTTATGGGGAAACTTGCTTTGGTATATGAGTGCTTTGTATTACAAGCATGCTTCTGGAACGAATAATGCTCGTAATCCAAGGTATTACTGTATAGGGATGGAGGCACAATGGCCCTACGCACATGTGCCTCATCTAAAGTCAAAATACCCCCCCATTTAGTTGTGATATTGTGTTGACTTTGTTGAATGTAACCATCTTAATAATTCGAAAATAATGGTGGCCACACAAAATATTGACACTTTGGGCCCAATTTGGAAATTTTCACTTAGGGGTGTACTCACTTTGTGTTGAGTTATTTTGAGGGGACAGAAAATTTATACTGTTATACAAGCTGTACACTCACTACTTTACATTGTAGCAAAGATATAATAAAATATTTACAAAAATGTGAGGGGTGTACTCACTTTTGTGAGATACTATATATATATATATATATATATATATATATATATATATATATATATATATATATATATATATACATACATATATATATATATATATATATATATATATATACATATACACACACACACACACACATTTATATTTTAAACTGAATGGGTTGTTTTACGAGGTAAAGGTTCACATATGCTGGTTTTATTCTCTCTGTCCTGTTTGAGTACAGGTGTAATACAGGTGTAATTTGGAATTCTTCAAGTATACAAGATAGTAATCAATTTATTCCACCAATCTATAAAATGATTGGTTACTATGATGTACTGCCCTGTTTGCACGCCATCATAGCTTCTGCATTAGGGTGCCGAATAAACCTGACAAAGTACACTTTTCTTTAGAGCAATCGGGTTAAACCTAGCCACAGCTAAAAAGATAATCAGCACTATGACAAAGCACTGCAAACACCTCGGTCTAACATAATCAGGATATTACCATTAGCGATACAGCATAAACTAATATATGAATAATAGCGTCTATAGCCATGCATTACCTCCCGCTTGGCATGAAAGTCATTATCTACTAGCCTTTGCACAATAATTGCTCAGGTACTGATTAGAAGCACATAGCATTCTTTAAATATTTCCATTGTAAGGAGCTATTTAAGCAGGACCATTCTTCTTTCCTCCCGTCCTGAACGCAATGACCCAGAATAACCTGAGAAGAGCATCATCATCATCCAGATAGCATAATCACACAGTCTGACACACTGGCAGGATCAAATAGCAGACTTCTCTGCTGATGCATTCAAAGCCACAGGCCATATTCACAGATTTCTTCATTTCTAAATAACTTTCCATCTGCAGCATTGCCTCATCTATGATAAATAAATAACCTCTGCATCTCTTTCAGCTGAGACTATCATAAGCTCACTGCTTACATACCCACACAGGTACACATAGAGATGGGAAGCTGAGGTCATAGAAGCGAGAAATAAGATACCATCTCTAATACGGACTACTCACAGTCCGCAGAGTAATTCTCTTCTACAGATTTTACAGATGATGCTGTCATTCTCCAGGCATCCCTGGGTAACTTCCATAAATTAAACTGTCTGAACGCATTTTAGAGTAATTTTCACTTAAAGAGAGCGATCCTACAGGATGGGTATGTGGTCTCGGTCTGTATGGTTTAAAACTAATTTACCATGGATTTTTTTTTTTTTTTTGAGGCTCACCGCTCTTCCCTCCCCCAGGGGAAAGAATAAAAAGCTTGTGTTAAGAAATAAGGACACTAAAATGATAATCCCACAGTGTTCCCACATTAGTAGCCATAAATATATCATTGATGCATTACAGCTGCACCCTGCAGCCCAATATTACGGGATATTGTCATTAATCACTACAAATGGATTGGCTCTGCTAGAGGAGGCTTTGCCCCTTCAGTCTGAACGTGATTTGTGGCCTTAATGCATTGTGTAGCCTGAATGTATCAGTTAGGAAAGATTCCCACATCCCCAGATGTCACAAGGGATCTAAAAGAACACAAAACGCAACACCATTTATTAGACGCACCCTGGAAGCCTGCCCTCTAAAAGCCTTAAATGCCCGGGAAGATATGTATAGATATAAATACATGTGTTATTTATAGACAGTCACATACCAGTAAAACCTAAAGTAGAATTCATGCCAAATGATTTTGGATACAGTGGGAAACCCACTGTATCCCATTGTACACACGATCAGTCCATCCGATGAGAACGGTCCGAAGGACCGTTTTCATTGGTTCACCGACGAAGCAGACTGATGGCCTACACACCATCAGTTCAAAAACCGATCGAGTCCAACACGGTGACGTAAAACACAACGATGTGCTGAGAAAAATGAAGTTCAATGCTTCCAAGCATGCGTCGACTTAATTCTGAGCATGTGCGAGTTTTGAACCAATGCTTTTGCGTACTAACCGTCGGTTTTGACCGATCGGTTAGGTGTCCATCGGTTCAATTTTAAAGCGAGTTCTAAATTTTGTGACCGAAGGATAACGGACCGATGGGGCCTACACATGGTCGGTTTGGACCGATGAAACTGAACTTCAGTCCGCTTTCATCGGTTTTGTCCGACCGTGTGTACACGGCCTAATGGGTTTCTGCCCCAGGAAACATATTAGCAAGTAAGTATAAATCTCCCCAAAGTGAAGGGACGTTCCACCTTTGATAGATGTCACCAAATCTTGTGTCCCTAGATACTGCCCTTACTACTGTTCCAATGACACCTGTAAACTTTCTCCTAACCTTGGTTCCTGTAAGAATGGTCTCAATAACAAATAGTAAGTTTATAGCCATGCCCAGTTCTCTTCTGTGGACTAGAGCGGTGGTTCTCAACCTCAGTCCTCAAGTACCCCCAATAAAGTCATGTATTCAGGTTTTCATTTACGTTGCACAGCTGCTTTAAAATCAATTCCAATGTGTCCGAACCCATGAATCAGACCAAGGCAAAAGTACAGTTAAATCACACTTGTTTAATAATAATAATAAAATAGATAAACAGAGTAAGCGTAGTCAAAACATAGCCAGAGTTCAGCAACCAGATCGGGTAGTCAACCAAGCCAAAGTCAGAGAGCCATAGATAAACGTAGTAGAACAGCAAGCAGGATCTAAAGCCAGAAGGAACGTCAGCCAAGCAAGTCTTCAACAGGAACGCAGGAGAAGGCAGAGATCATCTGAGGTGGATAGCTTAAGTAGGCAGGACTGACGAGCAGGATCATCAACAGGTGAGTCACTGTGGAGAGATGCGAGCTGGCAATTAGCCGACAACTGAGCGTCCGGCTCAGAAAAGGAAGGGCTGAGCCCAGCCCTGACACAATGACATAGTATTGATGAGATGTATTTTATCTAAGGGAAGTTCCCAAAGCATGGCCAGTTGGGGGTACTTGAGGACTGGGGTTGAGAACCACTGGACTAGAGTACATATATCCAACATATTCTGTTGACAAAAGGTTTATTACCTTTCTGAACCTAACCTTTAAGGCCCCGTACACACGTCCGAGGAACTCGACGTGCCAAACACATCGAGTTCCTCGTCGAGTTCAGTGTTGAAGCCGCCGAGGATCTCGGCAGGCCGACTTTCCTCATTGAACAACGAGGAAATAGAGAACGTGTTCTCTATTCGGCCCGACGAGTTCCTCGTCGGCTTCCTTGCTGAAAAGTGTACACACGACCGAGTTTCTCGGCAGAATCCAGCTCCGATCGAGTTTCTGGCTGAATTCTGCCGAGAAACTTGGTCGTGTGTACGGGGCCTAACACTGAAGACAAAAGGCTTGTCACAAGTACAGTCGGGAAGCCCACTACGCATAATGGGCTCTTCCATGCCACCAGTCATAAACCACAAGCGCTAAATTGAGAAAGCCTACTGGGTGGTATCTTTCGATTACAGATAAACTACACTCATACTGCCAAGTTTCAAGCTGATGCAAAAAAAAATACAAAAAAATAAAAATAAAAAGACTATCCCTATAGTGTCTTAAGTAGAAACAAATTGAAAGCTCTGAATAGAGATAGGGTGCAGCAGATTGGAAAAGAAGATAAAACAGCGAGGCAAAGTACATAAGCAAACATTCTAGGCTGGTTACCCAGTATGGGGACATTGGAATAAATACAAATAAATTCTTACCGCCAATCCCTAGATGGCAGCAGCTGTGGGTCCTCGAACACATATGGTTGTTCAAAGAGCAAACAAACAATGTTGGTGACCATTAGTCCATACAGAATTTTTAAGTATGAGGCTTGGTTCAGTGTTGCCAACCTACCAGATTGAAATTTACTGGCACGACACCCGAAATTTACTGGCGCAGCCATGTTTTTACTGGCATTTCACAAAAGTTACTAAATTAAATTTTTAGGTGCAAATTTCAGTATTTAGGCCACAAACAAGTACGCTAGGCAAATAACAATGTGATTTAAGGTAGATATTAAGGTAAAAAAAACATATATTTGTTATTTTCTATATAATAAGGGCAACTTATTTCGTCACATCACCCTCTGCCTCCAATCTCTCCCAGACCCCCTGCCTCCAATCACCCCCTGCCTCCATTGTCCCCTGCCTCCATCCCCCTCTGTGGTGCCTCCATCCTCTTGTGAATGATGTGAAGCCCACACACGATCATTTTAAATGACAAAGTTTTTTTCATTCCGAAAAATGATCGTGTGTATGCGGCATAACATTTAGAATAAATTTACATTCAAAAAAACAAAAGGAATACATTCTCATACCTCCATACTATGTGGGTTGGGAAGGAGGGACACCTTATAGCAGAAAGTATATAGGCACAAGCAATGCCTCTAGTCATACAGACCATGAGGATTAGTGTGCAGAAATAATTGATTTAACTCCAAATCTATCGCTGCTTTTGCTTTATGTTGGCTTTTTAACATAACAAAAATAATTTCAGGGCTAGATAAAGGGTTTAGTGCAGTAAAACACATTTGATAGTCAATAATTTTTTTTTTATTAGAAATCCTTTCATAAAGACAAAAGAGGGGCAACAGAAGAAGAAAGAGGCAGAGGGATTTAGTTCCAAAATAGGGATAGTCCCTCCAGGCACCATTGGGAGCTATGCATTGTAGCAGTAAACAGTAAATCAGGTTTGTGCAGTCTACATTAAAATTAGAGCAGAAGTAGAGGGATTTAGATTATGGCTCATTGGGGGCCTACCTTTAATTTACAAACACATTCTCCCGTCAATTGTAGAACACACTTGTGTGCTCTGCTAAAAAGCCATCTCCAAACCCCTAGGCATCACAAGAGCCCCTGTACATTCACGCTAGCCTAGATTATTCAAATGAAAGGACCCAAATCATTACCTGAACATAAGAATCCGTTTTTAGAATCTACAAAATGCAAGGAACCCTTCAAAGATTTATTTATCATATATCTCCGTATATGAAGAAAAACGATATCCTGATAAGGAACAGAGCCCTTATCTAGCGAAGCCCGTGGTGGGTAAACACACTCCGAAAACGCCACCAAAAGTGCACACCAAAAAGTGAACACAAAAAGTGCAATAGGTTGTACATATGGACGTCCAAAATCGAAGGACCTTGCCCTGATCTCCCGGGGCATTAGGCTCCAGACGGGGACTGGGGTACTGTCACATGGTCCATCTGCCTGAAGCCAAAACAGACCTAGTTCTCTTGGAGGTCTGCCGAAACAGACCACCCCAAATACTAGGTGGGGCTCCCCCGAAGGGAGATCCCATGAGAGAGGGCAAACTAAGCCAGAAGGCCATGTCCACCCCCTCTCAAGACTTTCAGGGAAGGCCTGAGGACCTACACCCTACTCAAACTTGAAACAAAGTGTACAAACCCGACATGAAAAAAAAAAGAGTGTACAGAAGTGCTGTACCACATATGCTCTATTACAACAGACTGATCAGGATCCCAACATTTAATATAACCTGCAATATTATAGTGATTTTATTACATCTTTATCTAACCTGTCATGCTCCATTCATAAAGTATGTGGAGGTTAACTTGAACAAGCCATTTTTTTTTTCAATGTCTGCAACAGAACACATTGGTGTGAAAAGGTCCTATTGAAAACAATAGGTTTTCTCTTGTCTGTACATTTTGCCTGAGCTGAAAAATTTGGAAAATGTATGACAATGCATCCAGCATGAATGAGTCTTCACCAGTACATAGAAGAGGCGGTTTGTAATATTGTCACATGAGAAGCAGTTGGGAATCTGAAATAACGTAGCGTTTTGTTGCGGCAAATCGCGGGGGAAAACGCCGCAATTTGTCGCGGCAAATCGCGGTAAAAAACGCCGCACATCGCCTATGCCTAGGTGTGAATGCAGCCTCAATCCCAAAAGCAAACATGTATTATATTGCAGCTTAATAATACTAGCGATGGCTGCATCAGTTTTCTTTTTTAGGCTCTCTTTCCTGTGTGTTCTACCAGTGGGCATGGCTTCCCCCACCCCCCGTCGGGAGAACACAACAGCTCTGTGGGAGGGATTCCACCATCAACGCTGACCGTGTTGATGGGCAAATCAAGCAATGGGTTGCAGGAAATTAGGGCCGAAACAACTAATCGATTAATCGACAAATAATCGATTATGAAATTAATCGATTACCATTTTCATTAGGGTTGTCCCGATACGATACTAGTATCGGGACCGATACTGAGCATTTGCGCGAGAAATGCTTCCGATGCTTCCACCCATACTTTTTTTCCCACCAGAGAGCGTGTTGAGAGGGGGCGGAGAGCGGAGCAGAGCAGTCCTCGGGTATGGAGGAGAGGAGAGCTGCTGCCACCTAGTCCCCAAAGAGAAAGCCAAGCCCCCCCCCCCTGCCGCTGCCATCTAGTCCGGGCACTTTGATAGACAGATCACCCGTCCCAGGATTGGATGGGTGATCTGTCTATCAAAGTACCAGAGCAAGGGGGAGTGTCTATATATGACGAAGCACGGCGGGGAACACACAGCTATTCAAATGAAAGCAGTTATGTTCCCCGAGCGCTAATCAACTAGACGGCAGCGGTGGGGGGGCTTGGCTTTCTCTTTGGGGACACAAGGCTGCATTTAGGGACAAGGCATTTAGGTACAAGGCTGCATTTAGGGACAAGGCTGCATTTAGGAACATGGCTCCATTTGGGGACACGTGGCTGCATTTTAAAAAAAAAGTATCGGTAATCGGTATTGGCAAGTACATAAAAAAAAAGTATCGGTACTTGTACTCGGTCCTAAAAAAGTGGTATCGGGACAACCCTAGTTTTCATAATCGATTAATCGGCCAGTAACATAATGGGGTTAAAAAAACTAAAATTAGCCTTTTATAGTACAAAAAAGCAAATCGCTACTGTAAATATTACTTTTACTGTCCCACAGTAAAAAAATGAACCCCTTACAGTAGCGATTATTTGCTCTTTTTGTACTTTTTTTTTTTAACCCCATTATGTTACTAAACATCTCAGGCCTGGGTTCACACCTCTGTTTTTTTGTGCTTTTTGCAGAAACACACTACAGTTCATTTACATTGTTTCCTATGGTGTCACGTTCACATCCATGATTTTTTTTCGGCTGCTGCATATTTAGAAAGGGCAAGGACTATTTAACGCAAAACGGTGCTATTTTTTATTTATTTTTTGTTCAATATACTTCAATGGAGAATCTGCAGAAAAGCATGTAATGTGTTTTTGCGGCAATTTGTGTTTTGTAATCTGCCCAACAACAAATTGGCCCCAAAAAAATGTAAAAATGCATTTTTTTTTATTTAAGGCTATTATCCGATTAATCGAAACAATAATCGGCCAACTAATCGATTATGAAAATAATCGTTAGTTGCAGCCCTACAAGAAATAAAATCACACCGTCTATGGCAAGCTTTTTTTTTTTCACCTGGTGATCCAGCCAGTAAATCTGTTGTTTAACATATTAAGCTTGCTTGCAGATTGCATCAGTTAAAAGGGATAAGGCAAGCTATTTAGCACTTACAGGAGTGCTTACAAATGGACAGCTTTTATTATGCAAATCCTTTTATTACAAAAGGGAAAAAAAAAACAGTTTGCTGTACCTGCTAATAACGTGTGACCTGGAGCTTGGAATCAATTTGTTAGTGTATCTAAATCTGCTAGTCCATCTAACACTCCCCTCCTCCCAAACCAACAATGCTGCTGTCCAAATGTGCCCCTTTATAGGATGTGTGTTAATGGCCAGATCACTAGTTGAAAACAGATTGAAAAGAATCCTAAAGACAGAAAATTAAAGCAGCCCCCACAGCTAATGATTGGTAAGCTGCAATATATTATAAGAAAAAAATAAATCTTTAAAAATACACAGTAAAACCTTGGTTTGCAAGCATAATTCATTCCAGAAACATGCTTGTAATCCAAAGCATTTTGTATATTAAAGCATTTTTTTTACAGGGTATAAAAGAGAAGAGAGGCACCTCTAAGTGTAGCAATAAGTTGCTAAAAGTTGTACCTTCATTAAATGTAACCATATTGCTACACTTAGAGGCTCCTCTCTTCTTTTTTATACTCAGTTGTGACATGACGCTACTCTTATATCAAGACATCGCTTGTATATCAAGGCAAAATTTATTAAAACATTTTGATTGTCTTGCAAAACACTCTCAAACCAATTTTTTACTGTAAATAAAAAAAATGCTCAAGAAGGGGGCTAGATAAAAGGATTTCTGCAGCAGTTTAGTAACCAAGAGCGTCTCTCTGGCGGTACTATTTTTTTTTTTATGGTTGAACTGGATGGACTTGTGTCTTTTTTCAACCTGACTAACTATGTAACTATGTATGTAACTATGGATAATGCTCCTTAGTCTGAGGAATAGGGTTAAATAACACATCACAACATCCCCTGTTAGGTGATTCAAAGTCAATTATTAACACAAAGATGTCACGTTTTCCCATTAACCTTGTGGTAGTAGATTACTGTAGTGGGAAGTAAGCAAAAGGTATCCTACTGTATGTGAAACGTTTACAGTTGCACCAGGATTTTCTCATTTCTAAAATACTTGCAAACCTACATTACCAAGTCCAGTTTTCCTCCCCAATTTAAAATGGACATGCTACATTCAAGATGCACCTTGTCGGGTAGTTGAAAAGGAAGCAACGCTAGATACGTACCGTGTTTCCCCGAAAATAAGCCTGGGTCTTATATTCATTTGGGAAACAAAAGACACAGTAGGGCTTATTTTTGGGGTAGGTCTTACCATGTAATGTGCTGTCTTCTCTTTCCCTCTACCTCCCTGCCTGTTAGGAATCCCCAGTGTGAACTTAGTTAAAGCGGGGGTTCACCCTTAGAGGGCACTTTTTCCCCTTAGATTCCTGCTCGTTTTCTCTAGGGGAATCGGCTATTTGTTTTAAAATATGTGCAGTACTTACCCGTTTACGAGATGCATCCTCTCCGTCGCTTCCGGGTATGGGCTGCGGGAATGGGCGTTCCTTCTTGATTGACAGTCTTCAGAGAGGCTTCCGACGGTCGCATCCATCGCGTCACGATTTTCCGAAAGAAGCCGAACGTCGGTGCGCAGGCGCAGTATAGAGCCGCACCGACGTTCGGCTTCTTTCGGCTACGAGTGACGCGATGGATGCGACCGTCGGAAGCCTCTCGGAAGACTGTCAATCAAGAAGGAACGCCCGCTCCCGAAGACCCATACCCGGAAGCGACGGAAGAAGATGCAGCTCGAAAATGGGTAAGTACTGCTCATATTTTAATACAAATAGCCGATTCCCCTAGACCGAACGAGCAGGAATCTAAGGGGAGAAAATTCTTTTTTTAATACATGGGTGAACTCCCGCTTTAAAATGCTTGTACAATCCTATAATCCACTCTATTACAGTATTATATAATGTACAATGTGTGTGTTTCTGTAATATAATTGTGCCAAATACCTTCGTTATAGCACCACTCTGCGCTTTTGTGACCTGCCGGAGCTCTCTTCCCTGCATTTATGTTGTTACAGAAACACACACATTGTACATTGTGTACTACTGTAATAGAGTGGGTTATAGGATTTTAAACTAGGGCTTATTTTCGGGGTAGGGCTTATTTTGCAGTTCGCCTGGAAAATTACGCTAGGTCTTATTTTAGGGGTAGGTTTTATTTTCAGGGAAACGGGGTAGCTAAAAAGAATATCTTACAGAAGAATAAATGCTTGTGTACATAGGTGAGCTTTTAGGAACCATTCATATATGGACGATTGGGAACCACAGGCAAAATCAATGCAATTACAAATTGTGGCAAAAAGTGTGTCGCGTGTTTCGGTGCCAATACACGGTGCAATTTTTCCACGCTTGGCATGCAGCAAAATGCAAGTGTAAAACCGTTCCTGCATCAGGGGAAAAAATGTGGTCCTAAGCAACAATTGCGCATATGGCAGCCCATTGAAGTGTATGAGCTCCCCTATGCGCAACATGAATTTCCAAGTGACAATCACACAAACAAAATCGCGGGCAGGAACGGGGTCTAAAAGCTATTGATACTTCCCAGATACTTTCTCCTGTGTTAAGAAAAGCTAAAATGCGGGAGTGCCAGCGTTCATGAGGCTAAAGGGGTTGGTTGGAGAGTTTAAAATGGATTGTAGAAGAGAAGTGGATAGGCTTTTGGGAAGTCCTGAAGGTGACTCTGCCCAAATATTACTAGAGTGGAAAAAGTGTGGAAAGTAACAACGGTTGAGGTTGGAGAAGGCTTCAAAGTAAAAGCACTTGAACTGTATTTTCAGTATTTGCAATAGGAAGTCAGTAAAGGGTCAAAGAAAAGTAGCATTGGAGAAATGAGAAGAAAGGGTAAAACAGCAAATTTAAGATGGAATGAGGTGGTACCAGTCTGCTCATTTGAAGACCACTGAACATTTAAAAACGATAAAGCTTAATGTTTGGGTACGGCTGCAGATGGACACTTGGGACAGGCTTCAATGGTGAGTGCATTCCTGGCAATGGTGGGGCTGCATTCCTGGCAATGGTGAGGTTGCATTCATGGCAATGGTGAGGTTGCATTCATGGCAATGGTGAGGTTGCATTCATGGCAATGGTGAGGTTGCATTCATGGCAATGGTGAAGCTGCATTCATGGCAAAGGTGGGGCTGCATTCCTGGCAAGGGTGGGACTGCATTCCTGGCAAGGGTGAGTGCATTCATAGCAATGGTGGGCTGCATTCATAGCAATGGTGAGGCTGCATTCATAGCAATGGTGAGGCTGCATTCCTGGCAATGGTGGGGCTGCATTCCTGGCAATGGTGGGGGCTGCATTCCTGGCAATGGTGGGGGCTGCATTCCTGGCAATGGTGGGGGCTGCATTCCTGGCAATGGTGGGGGCTGCATTCCTGGCAATGGTGGGGGCTGCATTCCTGGCAATGGTGGGGGCTGCATTCCTGGCAATGGTGGGGCTGCATTACTGGCAATGGTGGGGTGAATTCCTGGTAATGGTGAGGTTGCATTCCTGGCAATGGTGGGGCTGCATTCATGGCAATGGTGAGTGCATTCCTGGCAATTTTAAGAGAGGAGTTATAGGAGAAAAAAAATTACAATTTTAAATAAAGAACTGTTAACTGTTCCTGAAACTTCCCTCCTAACGTGAAGGTGCGTGTTATCCGCCAAAAAATACAGTATATCCAAAAAATACGCCTGAGCTCATCTCTTTACGCACACAGCCACAAAGGCGAGAGAATTCTTGTTGGGCAGTGTATTAGTGCTAGAACGAACACACTTAGACCGAATTTTAATGGTTCAAAGAATGACAGGCAAAATGGTTCGGCCCTTGCACATGTTCACTTTATCCAATCTGGCCCTCTTTGAAAAAAGTTTGGACGCCCCTGCCCTACAACCTCTGGGGGAACCGTAGGGTAACCCTGGTTGTGAAGCTTTGCTCCTAGGACCAGTGCTGGATTATTTTGTGCCCCAGGCAAGACCAGTTCATTGCACCCTGCACCAGGACTTGTGGTCGGTCTGTGGGAAACCAGGATTATGCTGGCGCCAGCCCTGGGTAAAGAGTAGGGAAACCAGAGGCCGTGGCTGCACCCTAGGTGGCAGCCTAGTTTGGCTAATGGTAGCACCGTCCCTGCCTGCTCCAGAGTGTCATGTGTGAAAAATAGATAATGTGGTAGGCTCTTGCAAGTTGGAGATATCAGAAGATGGTTAATGTGTAGATGTGATGCTTAAAAAGAGAGAATGGCATCAAACATTTATATCATGGGCTTGGAGAGCTATAATTATTGGGTTGTTACCAGAATTTGACATTTCAGGCAGTGAGGAGGACTAAAAATGGCAGGTTGTGGCAACCAAATTACATTTAAATATTTTAATATACATGTGTTTCATTGCTTCTTGGAACAGGGAAGGTAACCAAGTACCAACAATTTCAGTATGGTTTAATTTAGTGTAAAGCTCACCAAGTGGTGGAATTTAGGACCTTTGAAAGAGATGGTACTGCTGGTCACATGACCTTCTGCAAGGGGGACCGGGTAGTTTATTTTGTTGTCCATTACGGGTAAATATGTTTTATTTTGGTTCATGTAAAAGATCAGGCTTTAAATTTCACATACACACTCCCAGTTTTCATAGGGTAGGTGTTTAAAAAAAAATGTGTAAAAAAAATGAGGCCATAAGCTTGACACCCATCATTGACTCCCTTTCATGAGTAAGCAGAGAGATTTTACCGCTTTCAAAAAACCTCTTAAAACTGGGCACACATTATGGCAACCATCTAAAAAAAATGTCCATCTCAGCAAAAAAAAAAAAAAAAAAAGATCGCAGTTTCAGAAACCCTATGATATAGATCAGAGATGTGGTCTCCTCTAAACCGTCTGTTGCGGAATGCACAGAACAGGAAACCCATAAAAAAATGTGTGAATGTAGAAAGCACCACTTCCCCTCAGTTAGGATCCATCTAATCAGCGGATCACTGGTCTGTGCAGCAACCCCCATGAGCATTCATGTAAGAAAGACTTTCTTGTATACCCATAAAGACACAACACATGCAAACACTGAGAAGTGTCATTAGAGACCTGGGACACCCCATAGGTTACTCAGTAAACATACCGGTACATCTCTTCTAAAATAAAATGCTCACAGTAAAGCAATTGCTTTCTGTAACCACAAAGAAAAAAAGTTAGTTATCAGGTTTCATTTTTATAGTGAAGGTCAAAGCTGAACTCCAGGATAAGTACATGTTGTCTAAATACACTCATCATGCAAAGTAAAAAGCACTACCAATGTTTTGTGAAATTAGCTGCATTTGCACATTGTGCTTACATGGGTTTACGTGCGTTTAATTGCGGCCGCGTTTAGCTGCGGTATTCATTTCCATAGCAACCCTTTTTATTTTTGGGGATTATGATGTGCTTCCTGTTCTTTTTTTTTTCTTCCAATGCTGCTATCCGCAGTTGACAAAAAAGACTGCGATTACCTGCGGTTATGTGCATATAGCTGCGCTACATCGCACCTGGACGCATTCAATTCTATTTTTTCTATTCGCACCAAACCGCATGTAACAAAATCGCACGTAAACGCTGTGTGTGAATGGGGCCATAGCAAAACATTGTGTGCTTTTAACTGCGGTAGAAAAATAGAAAATCCGCAGCTAAAAGCACCATTCTATCCGTCCGTCTGAAAGGGGCCCAACTGCCAAATTTCCATTTATGTGTGGGCTAGCTGGTTGTACACAAGTTTATCCATCGATTGATTTATATACAACCAACTGGTCTGCTTTTTTTCTATCTTAAATGATTAGTGCCCCTGGCTATAGCCGGCAGCACTGATCATTATACAGTAATACCTCGGATTGCGAGTAACGTGATTAACAAGCGTTTTTCGCAATAAGAGCTATTATTATATTTTATCCCTGACTCGGTGTGTGTTGTCTCGCAAAACGAGCAGGATTCAAGCCTCTGCGGTGTGCAGTACTGCATTTGGCCAGAGGTGCGGGGGCGCTGGAGACTCGGAAACACTTGTAAATACTCGGAAACAGCCTTTCCGAGTGAATCCGAGCGATGTCCAAGCATTTCTGAGTCTCTCTGGCACCCCCCACCTCTGGCCAAATGCGGTACTGCATGCAATAGAAATCAATGTAGAACGAGTTATCTTCGTTTCAATTGACTTCTATGGGGAAACTCGCTTTGATATATATTAGAGTGCTTTGGATTAGAAGCATTCTCCTGGAACGGATTATGCTCGTGATCCAAGGTTCCACTATATTCTGCTGGTGGGAAAGGCTCCCGCCAGCAGAATACAATAGCTCAATGAGATTGTTTCTCCCATCCACATCAATTGTGTGGATGGGCAAAGCGGTTCATTTTTTTTCTTCCTTCAAAAAAAAAAAAAAAGAATATTCATGTAATGCCTACCTAAGGTCCCTATCACACATACATAAACATACTAGGACCAGTGTAAACAGGAGACAATTATCCTGTCAACATCTTATTGGAGTAAAGCAGAGCAAACCATACAAGCGTATGCAAAGTAGTGTCAAGGTTGGAATCTGATCCGATGGCGCTAATGCTGCAAGACAGAAGTGCTAACCATTAGGCCACTCCTCAGAAACTATTAAGATACGGAAATATATACTTCACAATTTTTTTTTATTTATTTATTAACAATAGAACGGTCTAAGTGGCAAATAACAAGCCTCTATCTGATATAAGAAATGTTTGCTCTATAAAAAGAAAAATGTTATGTGTACTTTATTCATGATGATGGTGTCACTTTAAGGGAAGTTCAGTTACAAAACCAAAAAGAGACTCACTTTGAAGCTTTGTCTTTATCTCTTAGAATAGGAAATGTGGTTTATCTTAAACAAACAACATCAAACAGACCTTCTCCGAAACAGACAAAAGAAACTGAAGAGAATTTGAAAAGGACCTCTGATCTCAGAATACATTTCAGAAGATAATTCCCAAGTGCAAGGGGAAAAGGTCTATAGACATTAGAGTGTACTCTGGTATGCAAGCATGATTCAAACTCCCTCAGGGCAGCAAATCTTTCCAGTGTGGATATAGCACTTTATGTACTAAAGGTGGGCCCTGCAAACCTACTTCCATTATGTCAATGCAGGAGGGAGAGAGGAAGACAACCATGCAAGCACATCGTGTCACTGATTTGGGGGCACAACAGTACTGAGCCAGAAAGGTCCTAACAATGTTTTCCTCTGAAATGTATATGCCAGAGGGGTCCTGCTTGCCCCAGATAAGAGATTATGACCTGGCACAATGCAGAGGTCTGTGTATTCTAAGGACTGTAAACCTCTTTATAATATCATCTATGTAAAGGACACATACTTTGCGACATTGTGAACAGTCCTAAAAAGTAGCACAAGAGAACAAGTTCAAGGAACTAAAATATACCACCAGCTTAGTGGTTAGTCCTCACTGTCAGAATACACAACAGCATGGGGATGATCCCTGCATCAACATCACTTGCGGGGATGTGAGAGTTTATACCCAGCTATAGTTTTGGATAGGATGTGGTAAGGTTAGAACCCCTGTCAAGTTTCACTGCCTTCCAGGGCTCTGTTATGCCGTTTACACACGGCCGGACTTTCCGAGAAAAAGTCAGACAGGCTTTTTTTTCCTGGAAAGCCCGGCCGTGTGTAGCCTCCATCCGACTTTTTTTGTCGGAAGTCCCACGGACCTTAGACCTATCTTTCCGTCCGCCGACGGACTCGCGGCTGACTTTTGCATGGTCAAAAGTCTGACCGTGTGTACAAGGCATTAGAGAGATTTCCCCTCACTTGCAGTTTTGGGGATGTTTTACCAGATAGGAAGCAAGGCCAAATCTGCAACAGGGAAAGAGACAACAATAAGAATCTGACTGAGGTTCTAGAATTTCCCTACTCAAAGCGGAGTCCCACTCGTTTTTAAGTTTATTAAAAGTCAGCAGATACAAAAAGTATAGCAGCTGACTTTTAACAAACAGACACTCACCTGTCCAACAATCCAACTATGAGACCGTCCAAAGCCTCGCTCCTCTCTTAGTGGCCAGGCAATCTTCTGGGACCTGTGATGTGTCCCAAAAGATTGCAGAGAGGGAGGGTAAGGAGGTGGAGTCTCCTAGGATGGAAGCAGCAAGTGGGACAGGAAGTACCTATCAAAACTAGGTACCCACCCCCCCCAAATAAAATAACATGCCAAATGTGGCAAGTAAGGGGGTGAAGAGTGCTTAAAGCGGAAGTTCCACTTTTGGGTGGAACTCCGCTTTAACTTAAAATAAAACATTTTTACCTCCATCTGTGTTGCTGTCAGAAAGATTTTGCCTCACTTCCTGTCCTAGGGACAACCCTTTTACCAAAAGAGGAAGTGAAGGAATCTCTCCAACAGAGCCTCCAAAAGACAATAAAACCTGACAGGAGAAAGAAAAAAACATCACACATACTATACATCAATGTGTAAAACAAACAATTCAGTTAACAGTCCCACTTTGTTGTGAAAGAAAGTGCTGGTGCGTAGATCAATTATAGGAGAGCTTCCTGATGACAGCCGTCCCTTTTGGCTGAAACATGTTGAGGCTTGATCGCGTAATCGCGACCACACATCCGCCTGGAATACGATTACAGGGGACCGAACATCACCGCAATCCAGTGGCGTCCGAATGGAGACTGGCTGGATTACCCTTTAACAACACACATGCTTATCCTACCAGGTGCCAGGCTTAGGCAACAAATAATGTGGGTGCATCCCATTTGTATTTAATTTGTGGTTTTAATAAATTGCGGTTTTACACTCTGGGAGCCCCCCTTCTGTCATTTATTCTACCATCCATAAGGGGCCATCCTAAGAATTCAGCTGACTGGAAATTCACCATCTAGGGGTCATATATCTCCACAAAGCACAAGTGGCCACTCTAGCGATATGTGGTCAACGTGTAAGAGTGTACATCCATGTGGGGCACCTCTGTCTGAACACTGAATATTGGAGCACCTAGAATTGATCTACACACCAGCACTTTATTTCACAACAAAGTGGGACTGTTAACTGAAATGTTTGTTTTACACATTGATGAATGGTATGTTTGAACTCATACCAGTCAAGCGCTGTGTTTTTTTCTCTCTTGTGTCACTGTGATGCTAGTCAGCTCACATTCACACTGCTGCTGGCAATCCTTTGACTTATTTTAATTATTATATATTTTTTTCTTTGGTGCAAAGGTTTTTACTTTTATAAAACTTGACAGGAGACCTTATTTTCTCACAATCCAAAATGGATGGACGCTCCATACATCTCTATGGAGCGACGGATGTCAGCGGTGACATGAATGAATGAATGAATGAAAAACTTATATAGCGCGGCACATGCGAACTGAATCGCCTCTGGGCGCTGGTTGTTTGTGTCTCATGCCATCAGAAAAGCAGGGTTTTGATCTGCCTTCTGAAGGACAGGTGGTTTTGCTCCAACCGAATGCTGGTTGGTAAAGCATTCCAAAGCCTGGGGCCTTGGAACGCAAACCTTCTTTCTCCTTTGGACTTGTATTTGGTTTTTGGAACCTTGACCAGATTTTGGTCGGTGGATCGCAGAATGCGGTTGCAATTGTGAGGTTTGATCTTGTCGCATAGATATCTTGGAGCCTTCCCATGGATGCACTTATGTGTCAGGCAGTCCACTGACATCCGATTCGCTCCGCTAAATCCAGACGGATTGAAACACTATTTTCCATCCATCTGGCAGATCGGATCGGATGAAAACTCTACGGTCCGTTTTCATTTGATCCCCCCCAAAGAGGAAAGCGGAGATCTGACTGGTCCGTCTCTGCACAGTGTGCAGACACGGACTTGTCATCCACCGGCTCAGAGGGGGATCAACGGAGCGATCCCCGCTGAGCAAGCGGATGTCTAAAAACGGATCCGCCCCTGTAAAAGGGCCCTAACAAAAGGGATTTTTTTTTTTTTTTGATAGAGTGGAGATGGATTTTTGTTATTGCTGTCTGTGCCTGCCCCCATTAGGGAGATTTGTAAAAAAAAAAAAAAAAAATAACAGAGGTTATAACCCTCCCTTAGTCTATCCAAAATTAATAAAAATAGTTTTGAATTTAGGTCTATTTTAAGAAGTGCCTAATGGGTTCCAGTGTGTTAGAAGACAGGTAGCTGTCTACAAAGCTTGGTAGAAGCCTGCCAATCTGTGACCAGCCTTAACCTGAACATTATCTTCTGCCATCATTGTATGATATGGAAAATACTGTAAAAATTGGTCAATTTCAAATACCTCTTGGATGGGTAAAATGACAAGTTTCCAAATGTTGATACTGGTCTAAAAATCTTCCCCAATACAATTCTATTTTAATAGAATGTAAACACTTTTAAAAATATCTATATGGAATTTAAAAATAGCTACGATATTCTTTGTAAATATAAAACTAAAATAAAAAATAAATCAAATGGAGAATTGGGCGTCCCAGAACTCAATGGATATTATAAACAAGAAAGACTCTCCTTAGTATAAGGCTGGCATAATAATGTCTCCACAATCTTGAATATTAGATTAAAGTATAACTAAAAGCAAAACGTATTTTTTGGTTTTGAATAGAGTGGAGATGGATTAGAACAGTGGTGGAACCCTGTCCTCACGTACCCTCAACAGACCATGTTTGCAGGTTTTCCTTGAAATCAGAGTCAATGGCTTGGTATTTTGGATAGCCATTTATCTAAGAGAAATTCCCAATACATGGCTTGTTGGGGGTACTTGAGGACAGGGTTGATATTAACCACTGGATTACAACACGTCGGTTTTTATTGACCTCTGTGTCACAGATAGGGAGCTTTACACTCTTTAGATTCCCTGTTTACCATTATCATTGAAAGTGAACGTAAAAGAAAAAAAAAATTTGGGTTATCATTCCAATCTTCCAATGGGGACACAAATTCTGGTGACCTGGGGTTCCCCAATAAATTTCCTTAAATTTGCAGGGATTTCTTCTCACTTCCTGTATGGGACAGGAAGTGAAGAGAAATCTCCTCAATGGGACAAACATAGCAACAACGAACCTTACAGGGGCTACAACCATTCCTTACTCTATCCAAAATAAAAAATAAATAAAAATGTTTTAGTTCTAATAAATTCAAACAAATCACTTACAGTTGTGCTCAAAAGTTTACATACCCTGGCAGAACTTATGATTTCTTGGCAATTGTTCAGAGAATATGAAGGATGACGCCAAAACTTTTCTTTCACTCATGGTTAGTGTTTGGCTGAAGCCATTTACCATCAATCAACTGTGTTTACTATTTTTTAAATCATAATCATAACAAACTACCCAAATGACCCTGATCAAAAGTTTACATACCCCAGTTCCTAATACCGTGTATTGCCCCCTTTAACATCAATGACAGCTTGAAGTCTTTTGTGGTATTTGTGGATGAGACTCTTTATCTTTTCAGATGGTAAAGCTGCCCATTCTTCGTGGCAAAAAGCCTCCAGTCCCTGTAAATTCTTGGGCTGTCTTGTATGAACTGCACGTCTGAGATCTCCCCAGAGTGGCTCAATGATATTGAGGTCAGGAGACTGAGATGGCCAATCCAGAACCTTCACTTTATTCTGCTGAAACCAATGACAGGTCAACTTGGCCTTGTGTTTTGGATCATTGTCATGTTGGAATGTCCAAGTACATACCATGCGCAGCTTCCTGACTGATGAATGCAAATGTTCCTCCAGTATTTTTTGATAATCTACTGCATTCATCTTGCAATCAATTTTGGGCAAATTTCCTGTGCCTTTGTAGCTCACACATCCCCAAAACATCAGCGATCCACCTCCGTGTTTCACAGTAGGAATGGTGTACCTTTCATCATAGGCCTTGTTGACCCTTTCCAAATGTAGCATTTATGGTTGTGGCCAAAAGTTTTGGTCTCATCACTCCAAATGACTTTGTGCCAGAAGGTTTGAGGCTTGTCTCTGTGCTGTTTGGCGTGTTGTAAGCGGGATACTTAGTGGCATTTACATAGTAATTACTTTCTTCTGGCGACTCGACCATGCAGCCCATCTTTCTTCAAGTGCCTCCTTATTGTACATCTTGAAACAGCCACACCACATGTTTTCAGAGAGTCCTGTATTTCACCTGAAGTTATTTGTGGGGTTTTCTTTGCTTCCCGAACAATTTTTCTGGCAGTTGTGGCTAAAATTTTAGTTGGTCTACCTGACCGTGATTTGGTTTCAACAGAACCCCTCATTTTTCACTTCTTGATTAGAGTTTGAACACTGTTGATTGCCATTCTCAATATCTTGGATATTTTTTTATATTCCTTTCCTGTTTTATACAGTTCAACTACCTTTTCCTGCAGATCCTTTGACAATTCTTTTGCTTTCCCCATGACTCAGAATCCAGAAACCTCAGTGCAGCACTGGATGAAAGTTGCAAGGGTCTGTCAGGAGTCCAGAGACGCATTGACCTTTTATACACACACGAATTACAAGAAAACAGATCACAGGTGAGGATGGGTACCTTTAATAGCCATTCAAACCCCTTTGTGTCAACTTGTGTGCATGTTTTAGGCCAAAATCACCAGGGTATGTAAACTTTTAATCAGGGTCATTTGGGTAGTTTCTGTTGTCATTATGATTTAAAAAGGGTAAACACAGTTGAATCATAATAAATGGCTTCAGCCAAACACTAACCATGAGTTAAAAATGTTTTTGTTTTATCAATCATATCCTCTGAAAAATGGCCAAGAAATCATAAATTCTGCCAGGTTATGTAAACTTCTGAGCACAACAGTATTGTATGTCGGAGAGTTTGTCAGAAGTTATGCCGATAACAGAGGAACAGAGCAGCAGAAAGACACATGACTTAGGGCTTAGGAGAGAGATAAGTAAACAGTACACATATATGTGCCTAGGTCAGATTTCATGAATGGGGTTTACATCCACTTTAGGTAACGTAGCCCAGTGACAATCACCCTCCGGCTGCTAGCACCTAGATGGCTGCTAGCACCTAAATTGGTTCCCACAAACTGGAATATCTTTGTGCAGGGTGCATCTGAGAGTGGCATTGTTATGCAAGTGACAGCACGGTGTGAAATTGGCCAGTCCTTTGTCATGAGTAGGTGAGGAGGTCAGGCATATGATATCCGCTTTCAACACAAACATTATATTTTAAAAAGTTCTTACCGTGTGGGTACGGGTTAACTGTATTGGGTAAGGAATACCATGTGGAGTGTAACGGGCCTCTGCAGCCCTCCTGCTTGGGGTTGCTTGCTGTGCGGTTCCAGACATAATGAGAGGCAGGATTGTACTTTATTCTTAATGTAGGAATGGGATGCCAGAGAGTATCCTGGGATTATTCAACCTTTGGTTACATCACTGGGTATCTGAGGATACAAAGAATGAAATATTAATTAAAGTGAAGCCAACCTCAAGGCAAACATCGAAAATACACAAGAGTTCAAATATAACGCTTAACAGAAAGCAGTGGGTTTAACAGAAAGCAGTGGGTGTAAAATAATGGCAGTGCAATTAATTAGTCAAATTTACTTTTTTAGCTGATTCATGTAAAAAAAATCTAAGTACATTTTCATTACAATTCCTAACCTAAAAAAAAAAAATGGGCAGACAACATTAAAAGGTTGATTAATAAAAATAAAAAAAAAGACCAATAAGAGATTTTCTTTATTTACAATCTGTACTATCGCAATGATAGGTAGAATCAAATTAGTTGCTACTGGCAATCCTTCTATATTTCACCTATATACATATCAACTCTACTATACATGAACAGAACGTGTGTATACAAGCTAGATAATGAACAAAAATGCTCTTTCATTTAGACTAACCTATTGCACTCTATGAACTCCACCAAGCATTGCTTTATAACAGCTGCCTGACTCATAAGCTGAGTCAGGATCTTTAGCACTGATCACCAAACTATCACCTGCCACAAGGCCAATCAATGTAAAAACATCCATACCTGGAATTTTTCAGTAACTTTAGACGTTTGTGAAATAATTGCCATGTTACAATATACAGGAACAATAAATGTTTTCAAACAAGCTTCATCTTTTATCATCGAAAAGCCATCCTGGAGCTCCAGTTAGTAACTCTGTCTAGGTTGTGATAACACCATTAGTCTGCTGCAGGCAAGAGGAAGCATTTCTTCAGTCTCCTTTCCCTCAGTTAACTGCAACATTGTAAAGCTGGCCAAAGATGGATCAAAAATCAGCCTGATCAGCCAGAACACACGTCGTCATCCCTGTTTGACAAAAGTTGATCATTAGATCAACTTCCGTTAAACAGAAATGTTGGAAAATGTTTGTCAATCAGTGGCGGCTGTCAATCAACTGCAACCGCTCATCAGTGTATTCTGACAGTAGAGAGTCCTGCTGTCATAATACAATGTCTCAGCAAGGGGGGTCCCTCCATCCACCTCGCTTGAATGGACCATCATAAACCCATCTATGGCCAGCTTAACTTTGTAGCAAGTCACAAGGTGAAAGACTACAGCAGGAGCAGATCTGTTTCAGACATTTGTCTGCACTGCCAAGAACTGCACAGGTGGCAAAATTACAAGATTGAGTCATTCTTGATCCAGCACCTCAGTCCAGAAAGTAGATGGTGACCCTGGGTAGTCCCTGAACAAATATGGGGCACTCCATCCAGAGAGACACTCAGATGAAGTCATTGTCAGTTTGAGTATTGTCATCTCTGCCAAATGTAATAAAAACCTGAATATTGGCTGTTTCCTGCTGAAATTTGATCTGTGGGTGGTCCTGTCAGAACCACCTGGTTTGACAAACTTCGATCTGAAGATCACAAGAGCAGGGCAGAAAAACAGTGACTGCAGCCAATCAGCTGTCGTCACCGTTTGGGTATTCTGACAGCCGCAGGTCAGAATATAGTAGACAGCAGGGGAAGTGTTCAGCACAGATGGGGGAAATCGGTTAGAGTCTTGTTAAGTGTGCAGGATGAAAAAAAGGAATCTATGTGCATATGGTCAGTTTGGTACATTACTTAGCATGCATGCACTTAAAGTGGTAGCAAACCCCCTGCTTAGAATAAAGCTTACCTGTAGGTAAAATTAATATCTCCTAAAAATGCACCGTTTAGGAGACAGACAATCTAGCCAGCAGCAGCTGGAGATGTCACTGGTGCAATGCACTCTGAAGGAACTGCATACCTGTACCCTCCCTTCAGCGCTGTGTGTCAGGGCCAAGACTCCCGTGCAGGAGTGACGTCATTGCGACTCGGCCAGTCATACAGCTGGAGTCCATGAACCCGGAAGGAAGACTGGGTGAAGATGGAAGCCTCTACGGCTGTGACAGCGTGCCATAGGAGGGCTTCGTTTGAGGGCAAGTCTTTCATAATGTGCTAGTTTATGGCGCAAACATTTTTTGTTTTTGTTTTGTTATTCCTATAGTTTACCATTGCTTTAACATGAAATAGTATTCAGGAGACAGAATCTGAATCAATTGTGCATGGCAACCAAACAGCTTTCATTTCTTTATCGTACATCACGGGACACAGAGCAGCCATAGTAATTACTATGTGGGCTATACGCCACCTATAGGTGAATGGACACTGGCAACCCAAGACAGGAAGTCCCCCTCTATATAACCCCTCCCATACAGGAAGTACCGCAGTATTTGTAGAAAATAAATATATATATTCTCCAATAAGAGGGGCGGGACCTCTGTGTCCTGTGATGTACTCCAAGAAAAGGATTCTACAGGTAAGCTGTTATAAAAAATAAAAAATTTCATATCCGAACTAAACAAGCTGAAGATAGAAGCTGACTGGTTGTCATGCACAGCCGTTTCAGATTCTGGATGCTCCATTTTTTTAATAAATACTCCCCCCAATGTATATTTGATGGTCGGTCCACTTTAATATTTAAAAAAGTACCAATACAGTACAAGAATTATGCCTCCCCCTTAAGCCCTAGGAAGACTACAGGAAGTGGGTCAACATTGTTGGATGCCCAGTTTGATGGTCCATGGCCCACATCAGGACCAAGCAAGGCACACACAATGAGACAAGACAAACTCACTTATCACTTTTCTACTACAACACTCGTCTGTAAAATATATATGACCTCTTAACGCAGTCAAGACTCTTTGCTCGATCTTGGCAGCTATTCATCCTTCTCATCAAAGCATCTTAATGTGCACTTTGCTGGGGCACAGAGGCTTTTAAATGTAAAATGTAATTATGGAATTACTCACAAAGAAAAGGAAACACACGCACATACACGCACACCACTGGCTCCTCACAGTACATTCTATACATCCCCATGATCGGAAAATACACAAAGCCGGTATATATATCTACTGCAATAGAGAATACAAAGAAATTATTTACTTGCACTAGTCCCCATGTATCTCGAAGCTGTGCTATGACACAGAGTGAAGCAGTCCATAAAGCAGAGTCGAACATATAAACGTACTACATGTGAGGCCAGCAAACACATGCCTCGTGTAGCCGTGTGAAGTGAACACCCGGCCCTCCAGACTTAAACAATTAGGTGGAGCCAGCAGACTTCCTTATTGTCATGTAACCTGTGCTCCACTCAGCTTCTTCTGCAGCAAAGCAGTCAGACTGCAGCACTGTACACTTGTCACAACTTCCTCTCTGCGGCCTGTTCACATGTGCCCTGAATGTTAGTAGTTGGCGTATGAAACCGAGCTGGGGGAGGGGGCTGTTCTGATGCTAGGCCACAGATCAGGGGATGGTGATAAATTGTTTTGTTATCTACTGCTGACAGATTCAGGCAGCCACTAACAAGAAAAGGCTCAAGTTTTATCACTTTATATTCCATTCTTCTGCAACCATTTACCGTTCTGCTACACGGATTCTGTACTATTTTAGCCAGGTGGTTTGCTTCACGTCTGCCTTCATTTCTGTCTTCTGTCTTCTGAATAAATATGTTAGAAACGGATGATGGGTAACAAGAAAACCACATGTTTAAAAAAAACTCACACATCAATTTTAACCACTTCAGCCCCGGGAAGATTTTACCCCCTCAACGACCAGAGCATTTTTTGCGATACGGCACTACGTCGCTTTAATTGACAATTGCATGGTCGTGCGCTGTATTCCACAAATACAGCTTTATTTTGGTGGTATTTGATCACCTATGCGGTCTTTATTTTTTTGCGCTATAAAAAAAAATATATATTTAAAAACATTTTTTTTTACTTTCTGCTAGGATACATATCCAAAAAATAAACAATAAATTATATAGAAAAAAATAAAATGTATTCATGAGTTTAGACCAGTGGTTTTCAACCTGGGGGTCGGCACCCCCTCAGGGGTCGAATGATGATTTGCCAGGGGTCACCGAATATTGGGATGTTCCTGAAGCCCACACCGCTCTCCCAGTCTTTGTGCGGCTGTCCAGCAGGGCTGTCCCTGGAGCCTGTGGCTGCCCAGCTGGGCTGTTCCTGGAGCTCGCGGCCGCCCACTCAGCCTCTTCGCAGCCGCCCATTCAGTTTACAGCATGGCTGGTGGGCAGAGAATAGAGGTCAGCTAACTGATGAGAAATGTGAAGTGAGAGGGGCTAAAAGAGATGATTTTGGCATAGGTGTCACTGCTACGAGACACCACAAAATCGGTGACACAGTGAAGCTGGAGACACAGCAAGTCCCCACTACAGTTCTCAGATCAGCAGATAACCTTGATCAAGAGCACCTAAGTTGGCGGTTTAGGACTCCCCCCCCAACATTGCCACTGATTCCATTCCCCCCCCCCCCCCCCCCCCCCACACACCAAGGAGCAAGAGAAGGAATAAAAATAGAGAATACATGGAACGGAGAGAACAAGAGGGGGAAGAAACAAGAAAAAGGGAGAGAAAGAATAAGATAAATAACAAGAAAGACGGCTAGAGAGAGGGATGGGGGAAAAAAAAGAAAAGAAATTAGGATAGAGAGCGATACAAGTGAAAGAAAGTAGAACAAAGAGAAAGAGTGGTACACCCTAAAATGTACTATAAGGTTTCTAACACTGTACGAGTGGGACTCTGGGAGATCTTGATGTCCGTGGGTTAAGTGTGCAAATGACTTGTCTTGCCTTGGGTGCTGACAACCCACGCTACGAAAATAATTTTACTGTTATGCCGCGTACACACGATCGGAAATTTCCGACAAGAAAAGTTTGATGTGAGCTTTTGGTTGAAAATTCCGACCGCGTGTAGGCCCCATCTGACTTTTTCTGTCGGAATTTCCAACAGCAAAAATTTGAGACTTGGTTATAAAAAAAAAAAAATGCAATAGGCATACATTGATTGGTTTTCTCAAAAGTTATCGCATCTAGGAACTACGGGATCGATTTAGGGACATTTAATTTTTTTTATTGTTTTTATTGGTAATGGCAGTGACCTGCGAACATTGCGGCAGAAAAATCTGACCCCAAATTACACTTTTTGGGGACCAGTGACATTATTACATTGATCAGTGCTATAAAAATGCACTGATCAATGTAAAAATTGCACCGCCAGGGAAGGGGGTCAACACTAGGGGGCGATCAAGCGGTTAAGCGTGTTCCCTCAGCGTGTTCTAACTGTAAGGGGGATGGGCTTACTGAAACATGACAGATCACTGCTCCCGATCACTGGGAGCAGTAGATCCCTGTCATGTCACTAAGCAGAACGGAGAAATGCCTTGTTTACATAGAGTAGAGCAGACAGAGTCCGCGGGAACACTCCCGCAGCGCAAGTTGGCCTGCTATCCAGCTTTTATGAACTGATGTACAGGTACGTCAGTTTGTGCAGGAGTGACATTCTGCCGACGTATATCGGTGTGAGCCGGTCGGCAAGAGGTTAAAGGCAAAAAAAAAACAGCTTGCTGATGCCTAAAGCCCTGGTGGCCAACCTGCGTCCCAAGGGCCGCATGCAGCCCTTTGGTATATCATGTGCGGTCCTCGGACCTCAGCTGTTTGTAGCAAGAACATTGATTCTTGTAAAAGCATTACTAGCCTAGTGTAAAATGTTCCAAGTTTCATATGGTCTTCTTTCTGCAGCACATCCCTAGTCAAACATGTTTCTGGTAGTCACATATACTGAAAATTATGTGCGGCCCTTTGGTGATGTCAAGGGGCGCATTTAAGACCCTCTTTAGCTTTAAAGTTGACAACCCACTGCCTAAAAGTGTTAGTTCATTTTTACCAATTATATATAAAAAGGATTGCGATAGTAAAAACGTTCTCAAAAAACAAAAGGGGACTTTGTGGGCACAACATGAGGCAGAGAGCATAGCTATTAAAAAATATAAATGTCTATTACAAAAAAATGCAAAATATACACCAGAAGAAAAATTTACACTTAATATGACATACAACAACACCCTCAACTGGACAAGGGCAACAAATACCCACATATAAAACAAGAAGGCATGGATTCTTTCAAAAGGTTCCATTATATGTGTATATATGTATCATAAAATGGTGTCCATGAACTCCTCCAAGTTTGTATGGTCAACGCATTTCACATTAAATTGCTTCCTCAGGACATGCTTGGGTAGGTGCTGATTGACCCTGAACATCAAGTATTGGACAACACCACACAGGACTAAAGGATAAAAACATGCTGTCAGCGTTTGAAAACACAGATAGAGCCCCCAAATCGGGCAGATTCCACGCTCTGGTAACCAGTACCAAAAGAGATTCTAGTCAAGGTATAGTGGTATGGATAAAATGAGGCTCAAGGTACTAATTATAGAGAGTGACTGACTTGAACCAATCAGTTCAAAACTGGATGTTATAGATGGATGCAGCCTTCAAAAAGATCCACCTTCAAAAAGATCAGAAGTGTCTCTTCCACACACACTTTAGTATTTTTGTTAAATTAGACAAGCCTTGTCTCTATTATATTAGGAATCCCCCTCTTGGAGCCAACACAAGCCCAGATAGGGTGGAGGCACCTGGATGTTTGACTGAAAGGTTTCCCCGTCAGCTCAATCCTTTTTATATATAATTATGGATGTTGGCATGATGGGCCTATGCAGACAAAGGACCGCCATAGATTAAAAAAAACTGTACAGATCTGACTAAAGTTGAATAATGCCCTTGCTATAGGTGTACTTGCCTCAAAGCCTGACTGGAATACTACCAGGGCATTGCTAAGAGGGGCCCAGCTGTAAGGGCTTATTTACACTTGCTTCGGCTTCAACAAACATTAAAGCGCCTACCACTTCAACATGCTTTTTTGAGGTCTTTTTGATGCTTTGATGCTGCTTCAGTTGTTAAATAAATAAGAAAAAAAATTAAAGCGCCCTATCCCACTGAGCTCGTATGCAGAAGCAACCGCATACGCAAGTCGCGCACACATATGAAAACGGTGTTTAAATCATACACGTGAGGTACTGCTGCGATCGTTGGAGCGGGAGCAATAATTCTAGCTATAGACCTCCTCTGTAACTCAAAATTGATAACCTGTAGACATTTTTAAACATTGCCTATGGAGACGGGAGCAATTTTGAAGCATGACATGTTGGGTATCAATTTACTCTGCGTAACATTATCTTTCACAATATAAAAAAACATTGGGCTAACTTTACTGTTGTCTTATTTTTAATTAAAAAAAGTGTATTTAAAAAAAAATAAGTGCGCTTGAAAGACCGCTGCACAAATACAGCGTTTGGCGCTTGAAATGCCTCTAAACTCAGCTTCTGATCCCATTTTTTCTAAACTCAACTACCTAGAAACTACTGTAAACGACCCAGTGTACATGTACTGCTAAAATAATAGAGGAGTGTTCAGGGGAAGCTGAAAAAAAAAAAATACCCAACTGCTCCTAAACGTCAGTCTACCAGCAGCAGTGTACACGAGGGCTAAGTGGTTAAATAGAGAAAGAGCTCACTCTTGCGATGGTGAAGGTGAACCGTAACAGCTTGGCCTCTCCTACCAAAGTCCTAGGCAACCTCTTGGGAGTTTTCCCAGTCAGGCTTCAAGAGGTACCTAAATGGACTATGCCCATCGCAAAGGTATTATTAAATTTTTGTCACAACTGCATAGCTTGATTCTATCGATAGACATCCCTCATCGGCATAAACAGTTTTATGGTGAAGGTGCACTATGCCTTTAAAGATGGGTTCCTGGTATGGCATCATTGTGAACCTAGGCTAAAGGCTCAGTTTTTCCTGCAAGCTCATCACCATCAGTAAGATCGACTGATTGGCAAAGAAGAAATTTCCTTTCATACTTCATCTTGTGCTATTGTCATCTGAAGCTGTTGTGCTATCGCTGACACAATTACACACCTGAACTCATAGTATAATTATACACCGACCTCTTCAGCACTGCGCTTGATTTTCCATTCATTATAGCAATTTTATCTTCCTGCTCTGTAAACACTCGCCCATACAAAATTATTCTCGTCGCTGGAAAGTATGCTTAAATCATACGTTAGAATGAAGCTGGCCATACACAAGTAGAATTTTGTTGGAATTTTTTTTTTTTTTAAGGTTCGGTTCACACTGCCAGCCGATGCGGTTTGCAGCAGGGGTCCACCGTTTCAGGTCCGATTTCAGCCTGAATTTGGACCTGAAATGGATCAAAAGAAGCGCACTGTGCAAATTCGCACCGCCATCATAGAGAGCCGGTCATAATCTCCTTCTATTGCGAATTGGATACGAAGAATGTTAACCCAGCCTCAAGAACATTCATTCAATTTAATATTCTACTGGCTAGTTTGGCCAAATTAATATTCGTTTTCAACTACAGTGAATATAAAAAATTCAATCGAGCCGGATGAAAATTGTTTCTCGAAAAAGAATGGATTTCTAACAGTGAATGTATATTTCGTTCGGGAAAGTCCTTTCACTCCAAAATTGAATGTTATAAAAACAACCTTTAATTGAAGTACTTTCAAATGACGTTTGTCGAGTCATTATCGTACGAATGTTTACACGAAAATTCATCTATTGAGTGGAACGTAACAAAAACATATCACCAAAAGCATCAGTCCATAAGGTACACATATTCCCAACATTTTAAGGAGTGTTCCCATCGGTTATGAACACGCTGCATTCCAACTCGCTGATGTAGTATACATCATCTCTGTTGCGGTTGACAGACAAAGTTTGCTAAAACTGTGTCATAGTCAAAGATGAGGAAGTTTACGGAGTACAACCCTTTGGCTTTGTTTACATGTGCAGCATTGTTTATTCATCTCGAAAAGGGAATTTTCTCCAGAGTTTAATGAATAAGGTGAAGCTCCGCTGACTTCTATTATCCAATCATGTGCAAAATTTGTTTTTTGTTTTGTTTGACTTTTTTCCCTGCATGTGATTGGATATTCTTTGCAAAGTCACATTTTGCCTCATTCCTTAAGCCAGGGTTGACAAATTTGCTTGGAATCTAGGAGCCAGCTAAAAAAGTTAGGAGCCAGAAAACGCGCCCCGTCCCGACAAGCTTGCGCGCAGAAGCGAACACATACGTGAGCAGCGCCCGCATATGTAAACGGTGTTCAAACACAATTTTGAAGCGTGACATGTTGGGTATGAATTTACTCGGCGTAACATTATCTTTCATAATATTAAAAAAATGGGGATAACTTTACTGGTGTCTTATTTTTTAATTAAAAAAAGTGTAATTTTTTCCCAAAAAAGTGCGCTTGTAAGACCGCTGCGCAAATACGGCATGACAGAAAGTATTGCAACGATCGCCATTTTATTCTCTAGGGTGTTAGGATAAAAAATATATATAATGTTTGGGGGTTCTAATTAGAGGGAAGAAGGTGGCAGTGAAAATAGTGAAAAATTACATTAGAATTGCTGTTTAACTTGTAATGCTTAATTTTTAATACCAACGGCCACCACCAGATGGCGCCAGCTCACATCTGGTGGTAATAACTTGTAATACCAACGGCTCACCACCAGCTCACAAAAAAAAAAAAAAAAACTTTTTTTTTTTTTGCCCACCTTCCAAGCCAAGTCGCCAGGACACTATTTCTAGTCGCCATGGCGACCTGGCGCCCGGGATTTGTCGATCCCTGCCTTAAGCTATGGGGAGAATTCCCTTGCCAAGCACAACTTTCCTTGCAAAGTAAACAGTGTACATGCCTTTAGTAAATGAACCCCTATGCACTTATCAGAAGCAATTTCCAGTGAAAGTTCCTAAAACCAACTTCCTGAACACTTTAGAGACATGGCATCAAAGAAGATGTCCAGATTCTGGATTCGGTAGGAGGCAGCCTAACACTGAATACACATTTTGTGGGATCTGGACGGTCTTTCCTTCTACCATCATTGCTGCCAAAGTCTGAAGCTCTGTGTTCATATTTTCTGCATTCTTGAGAAAGTGCCAAACTTTCTTACTTTCCTGTCTCTATGAAGACATAATGTGCTGTGAGATGAAATGTACAGGAATCAACACACGCTGATCACACATTTTCCTGATAAAATGTAAAAAAAAATTGTAAAAAGAATAATTCCTGTAACATCAACCCAGTGGTTTTAAAAGAGGATCTATCTATTTAAAAACAAGCTGAGAATTATTATTATTTAATTTTTTATCTTAATTTGTTGAAAATTGTTCTCTAAAGGAAATCTGTGCATTAAATGAGAAGTCCAGCCTTAGCTCATTTGGCTGAGCTTCTCCTATGGGTTACAGAAGTGCAATTTTTTTTTTTCAGCAGAGACCGTATTGCACCGATAGGAGAAGCACACCCAAATGAGCTTAGGCTGGACTTCTCCTTTAATGCAGCCTACTCCGCACAGATTTCCTTTAAAAGAACAATCGCCACTGGAATCAGTCACAACAAAAAAAGTCTGGATCAGCCAGGTGCCTGAACTGATGCTTGTCTCAGCCTCTTAGTGAGCCGCTCAGAGAGCCTTAAACAGCAGCTCCCCTCCACAGCTCCTCCAGTCAGCGTGGGGGGCAGAGTGGAGAGCCACTGACCGACGGTCAGCGTCTCTCTGCTCGAGGAGCAAAGAGAATCAAGCCATCGGCGATGTTCGATCACTTGGTTCTCAGTGCAGAGGTGCCAGGGGGCAGATGCAGCATCGGACCAATGCCATCACACCAGTTCAGGTTTGGACGCTGAGACGAACAATCACGATTCTTTCTAGCATTGACGGACTCGTAGCTCCACGGTGGGCAAATCCTCCCCTACGTTGTTTGAAACCGCACAGAACTCACAGGGTCGCTTGCTATACTTTGGCCCCAGTGGGTTCCCTGGCACAGCCCTTCCGGGATTTTTGTGGTTTGTCATTGTACTTCTTTCTTTGGGCCTTTAGGTCCTATAACAACACCCTCCTGAGGGCATACCGCCTCCTGAACCCCTGGTGGAGAACTGAGAGCATTTAATTTTGAGGGGGGTGGGGGCGAGCAGGGGTATCAGGACGCCCACTAACAAACAGCTCCTTTCTCTATCTGCAAAGTAGAGTGTCTTGACACTCCTTCTCGCCCCCTCAAGAGTCTTTCTCCACACCAGGGAGAAAGCCTCGCATTACGGTGTGTAGTTACAGACAGAAGAACAGGAAGTGAGGATTTCTCAGAAGAAATAAGGACATTTAAAAGCAAAATGGAAGGATGAGGTAAGTGAAGGAGGACTGCACTAAGGTAAAGGAAGCTATTTAGGGAAAAAACAATTACCTTTACAACCCCTTTAACTTATGTCAGGCAGGAGCGTGGAGGGAGATGGCTTTGTTAGGGGAAATAATGTACCTTACAAGGAAGACTGAGGTATGTAAGAAAGAAAATCCTAAAATGGACAACACAACCAAAATTCAGGTCAAGTGTCGATACATTAAAAATGTTAGAATATGTCTCTTTAAAGATAACCATGTGGTCCTGGGGTAGGCTTTAAGCGTTGGGTTCTTCACCCTATATTGCACGTTCTTGTCTGTAGTTTATGAAATGTTAGCAGCTTTGCGGTGATGCGTCCACAACTTCCCTTTATGTTTTCCTTGGACTCCGGCTTTCTGCTGGGGCTCCGTGTCGAAGAAGCACTAGCTAGCCAGGCTATTCTTAACCTTTACCAACTTCACCTCCTTCCTCTTTTCAAATCACTTCACAACTGAAAACCTCAAGATAGAGAAATGGACAAACCAAGTAGATTGAGAATAAATCCACTGCAACTAAAGAGCAGAATTACGGAATTTTGTTTTGGAAACCCTGTATTATGAACCGTGCAAACAGCATGTATATGAAGTGGCAGTTTATGAGTATCTGGTTTTAAAGAACTCTGATCTAATGGAAAAGCGAGATATTGTTTAAAAACAGGAGCTGTTAAAATCCCGAACCATAACCAGTTAACACCATGGCCCTAATATATCATGCCGAGATAACACTTCAATTGTGCTGAAGTGGCCTCACAGGGTTCATGCGTGGTTGTAATTCATTTACTTATATCTACACAGAATCTTACTAGTAGAAGTTTGCTACAAGATCCTGTGTTAAACACATTACACATTATGCATCACACATTATGTATAAAAACACCCTTGCAGCGCACGTGTGGTTGCAACCTAGAAGTGTGGTTAAAAGACTGTTAAGCTTTTGAGTAGAGGAATAAGCTAAAGTGGGCCTTCATCCTCTTCCTCACTTTCCTTCCATTCCACACCTCCTCCCATCCTGCCGAAGTATTGGGCTTTTATTCATTTTTTTATTTAATTTTTTTAGAAAAGAAGTCTGGCCCGCTTCCCCATGTGTGTCATTAGGCGACATACTTGCACACTGCCCACTGTGCCTCCTGGGACATGCGTGCCACATATACCAGGAGGCTTAGGCTTCATTCAAGGAACGGTGGAAGGGGCAGGCCTATCGGCGTGTCATCAAGAAGGCCTGCCTGCTGAACACAAAAGAGTTGGCGGCCAGAGAGAGAGAGAGAGAACAGGGCAGCACAGGATGGAGCTGTGGCCGGGCGTGAGGATCTCAGCGGGACAATGCTGGATCCACTGGATGCGCGAGTATTTGAAATATGCAGATACCACCTTCAGGCAAGCAGGGTCATAAGGTCATAAGGCCAGAGTTACTCTTAAATACCTTTATTTCTTTATTCAGCAGGCTTTGGGTACTCACCTCTTCTCTTCGACATTTCCAGGTTGTGGGCACGCTGTCCTCACGTACAATGCAGGACAATCGGCCCTGTATTGTATTTGATGACATTAACATGCTACCCCAGGCCAGAGCACCTTGCACCCAGAGGCTTCAGGGGACCTGACACACGGCATGGGGAATGTCTGTCAAAGCTGGGTGTATAGTAAATATTTCAGCGGATTTCTCTACTCCTAAATTTAACTAAAGAGTTATTTAATATTTCGTAATATGATTTAATATTTCGTAATAGTATTTAATATTTCGTAATATCATTTAATGTAATTTCAGTGGTTCAGCTTTAAATGGCCAGTCTGGTGCCATTTATTTTAACAGGATGTTCTTAAAAGTCCTTGTTTACAGAGCAAACTTGGGCGCCTGTGACTGAGCCGTCATCATTAGACACTTCAGATCACAGACAAAAGGAACAGAGCCAAATCAGAGAGACTATGTGCTATTGTCACTGTGAACAAACCATAACTCTCACAGTAGTAAAAAAAAAAAAATGAATGACTTCATATTTAACCATTTGCTGACCACCCCACGCAGATATACTGCGGCAGGACGGCTGCTCTGCGCTGTATCAGATAAGTGATCAGCGCTCTCGCTTAGCCGATCAGAGGATGCCTACCAATGATTGATCGCTGGCACCCACTGATCAGATCTGTCATTCAGGGAAGAGAGCTCTGTGTTGTAAACAATACAAAGCTCTGAACACTAAGGCTGCATTCACACCTAGGCGCATTTACGCCCGACGCCCGAGCCGCTGGAGGGGCGAATTTACATTGATGTCTATGAGATGGTTCACATCTCACGCCGAACGCCTGCCAACAAGTCCCGGACCCTTTTTTTCAGGCGGCTTTCGGCGTTCGGCATAGACATCAATGTAAATGTTTTGTAAAAAAAAAAAAAGTTTACAAATCGCGGCAACATACGCCGCGTACGCTGCGTTATAGTGTGAATGCAGCCTAACAGGGAATCTTGCTGACTGTTTAGTAAAATAAGCACATAAAACACACGCAGTAAACACTGTTAGGCACACATTTAACCCTTTGATCCCCCCTAGATGTTAACCCCTTCCGGACCAGCTTCATTAGTACAGTGAGTGTATACTATTAGTATTGATCACTAAATTAGTGTCACTATTGATGTCAGTGTCAGCTAGTGTACCCCCCCCCCCCCGCAACCAGCGTCAGATTGTCCGCCACACTATCGCAGTCCCACTATAAGTTGCTAATCAGTGCTGTTAATAGTATAAAAAAATATATAAAAATTCTGCCGAAAAGAAAAAAATACTCTGGTTATGAAGGGGTAAAATCTTCCGAAGGTCAAGTGGTTAAAGTGAACAAATGCAAAGGTGAAAATTAGTCTTTTAGGAAATCAACTGCTAGGGTTAATAACACAATCACACACTGCGGCCCATGGTAAAATTACAGTTCTTTTGTTAGAATGCCTATTGTTTAACCCTTTATGGAAAATTACTCATGCAGAGCTAATAAGTGCCTGCTTGTACCGGAGTCTGGTCAGGCTGACTTCTCATTTAAAATCGCCCTTATTTAAAGTGAAGTAAAATAGGAAGCCTTGGTTTAAGGGGTCTTCTTAGTTTCTTAACCACCTCAATAGTGGCATGCAAAAATTTGATTGAGCTGTCTACTTTCCAAAAAGGGGCCACTTTGAGGGTGTCTATAGTGTCCTAAAATTTAAATGTTTTATAACAGAAAATATAGATTTTTTTTTTTTTTTTTTTTAACAGTTTGGCTTTTTACCTTTAAAGTGTAAAAAATAAAAACAAATCCGTTGGCTATTAATAACCACCAAAAGAAAGCTCTGCCTTAAAAATGCATATCAAATTCCCTTGGGTACACCATTGCATGACCAAGCGATCACAGCACTAAAAACTGAAAAATGGATTGGGAAGAGGAGTGTGTAACTTTGCTGGTTTCATTTCTTGCTAGTTTGGAAACGACTGGCCCTCTTTTAACCCGTTAACGGCAGCAATAAAACACAGAATAACTGAAAAAGCAGAAGACTGGCTACAATACCTGCCGATTTCTGTGTACATTTTCAGAGCTTCCATTTTGTGGTCTCACTAGGAAAAGTCCAAGAGAATATTCCTGCTCTGTACAAACATGAGAGTGTACTCTTGAAATTCCCAAACAGTTCTAAAACTTACAGCAGGAGACTCAACCTCTGTAATAGATAGGATAAGACTTTTTTAGCTTATATCTCCAGAGGGTTTTCACTTCTTGTGGCTTCACCACTGTAAAAAGGATTACACTAACCGCAACTGAAAATCAGCATAAAGATGGATCCTTGGCCTCGTTTCTGCATTACACAAATACGTTCTGTAAAAAAAAAGGAGCAGGAACAAACGTCTTTAAAAAATGTAACTCAATTCATCTGACTTGTTTTTATGTTGCCAAGCTCTGTGAAGGCAATAAAAACACACAAAAATGTAACCACCCAAGATGGCAATTCGTTAGTTACAGCGTAACCTAAGCAATGCTGTTGGAGCAATGGGCATTTTTTTTCCAACCGTTTTGCTGAAATGTCCCAAACTTGGACCTTTATGTCTTAAATTTAAGAAAATGAAGGAGGTATGTATACCCATCGTCTACTCCAGGGGTGCCCATCCTTTTGAAGAACGAGGGCACGGGCCACAATGAGCGGAAAGGGCATATGCAGAGCAGACAGGGGCACAGCCCACTCTACTCTATTGGCCCTCCAATCTGATCTTCCCAGATGGAAGGGGACATCTGTGGCTCAATAGAGGTGAACGAAGGGTCCAATTGGGTCAGACTGCTAATGTGAAAGGGGCCTGAGGCTGCTTTCACACGAATGCGCTGCCGTATACCCACACGAAGGGTGCAACGCAGTGCACATGTGGTTTTCCTGCGGTGAGCTGCACTTTGCCATACACTTCTATTATATCCTGCAGGTGTGGTGCACTTTCTGAAGTGGACCAACCCACAGGTAATAACAGAAGTCTTTGGTTCGGTGCAGGTAACCCGCAGGTGTTCTGCGCTGCAACTGCAAATTAGTTTGAAATCAGCCCAGTAACCACTGTAGAACAGATATGTCTATATAGAATATATATATATATATATATATATATATATATATATATATATATATATATATATATATATATATATATATATATATATATATATATATATATATATATATATATATATATATATATATATATATATATATATATATATAGAGATTTTAGTATTAAACTTGCCTTTAATAACAGTCTTCCATTCAAGTATCACCAGCTGTTGCTATTTCAGGCAGAGTGCATTTGGTATCACGCCACCTGTGACAGGAGTTGGCGCTATACATGAAGCATCGGTTTATGCCAACCCGCTATTCCAGAGCAGGAGGTCGCACGCCACATATCAGAGGGCTACGTGGGCCACATGTGGCCACTGGTTGGGCACCCCTGGTCTACTCAGTAGTCTTGGGACAGTAGCTGTGGAAAATGTGCCTTTTCACTCAAGAAAGAAAGTCTGAGCACCTGCAGACCTACATTCACCCCATAAAACCACAAATCTCACTACACTTGAAACTCTTCCAGTTTTTCTTCCACATATAGGAAGATATGAAACATAAGATTGAAAGTGAAGTGGTGGTTGCAGACTGGGATTTATATTTATAGGATAAGCACACTTTAAAATAAAGTGCAGTTATCTTTTATGCACGTGACCAATCCCACCCTTCCCTTCCAAAGAAGCATACTTACTGAGATCCAACGGCTGCGGCCTCAGGGAATTGTTTACATCCAGTGTCGCAATTCCTCTCTGTCCTAGTTGTGCCTGCCCATTACAGCCCCATAGATTTCTGCCTCCTTTTGTCTCCCCAGGACAGAGATAAATGTAGATGGTAGAATGAAGCATGTTACTTAATTTCCATGTTTAATTCAATGCAGACCTTCCCACCAGCACTTCACCAGAACAATTGATATTTTGTGATCAGGCTAGAGATGTAGTTGGGGGGAGGATTGTGAATGGCTTCGTAAGTTATTGTTAGTACTTTGAATTTTATTTGTTGGGTGAGTAGAAGCCAAAGTCAATGAGTCTTGCAGCAGCATTCGTGATGGACTGAAGGGGGGATAGCTTATGTAAAAGTAATCCAAGGAGGAGAGAGTTGCAGTAGTCAAGGCGCGAGACAACCAGGGAGTGAATTAGAAGGTGGTGGTGTCATTGGTCAAAAAGGGGCGTATTCTGGAGATGTTGGAGGTTAAGGTGGCATGATTTGGAAGGGATTGGATGTGGGCCTGGAAGGACAGTTCAGAGTCCAGGGTTAACCCTAGCACCCTGGCATGTGGGGATGGACCCATAGTTGTGCCACTGATCTTGACAGAGAAGTCAGCGCAATGAGCACGTAGGGGAGGAAATATTATGAGCTTGATTTTAGAGATATTGCGTTTAACCACTTACCGACCTCCTCATGTAGATATACGTCAGCAGAATGGCACGGACAGGCACATGTACGTACCTGTACGTCCTCTGCTTGACGTGGGTCGGGGGTCCGATCGGGACCCCCCCCCCCCCCTCCTCGCTACATGCGGCGGTCGGTAAGCCTCGGGGAGCGATACGGGGCGACGGCGCGGCTATTCGTTTATAGCCGCCCCGTCGCGATCGCTCCCCGGAGCTGAAGAACAGGGAGAGCCGTGTGTAAACACGGCTTCCCCGTGCTTCACTATGGCGGCGCATCGATCGAGTGATCTCTTATATAAGGGAGACTCGATCGATCACGTCAGTCCTACAGCCACACCCTCCCTACAGTTGTAAACACACACTAAGTGAACACTAAATGTTACAGCGCCCCCTGTGGTTAACTCCCAAACTGCAACTGTCATTTTCACAATAAAGAATGCAATTTAAATGCATTTTTTGCTGTGAAAATGACAATGGTCCCAAAAATGTGTCAAAATTGTCCGAAGTGTCCGCCATGTCGCAGTCACGAAAAAAAATCGCTGATCGCCGCCATTAGTAGTAAAAAAAAAAAAAATGCAATAAAACTATCCCCTATTTTGTAAACGCTATAAATTTTGCGCAAACCAACCGATAAACGATTATTACGTTTTTTTTTACCAAAAATAGGTAGAAGAATACGTATCGGCCTAAACTGAGGAAAAAAAATGTTTTATATATGTTTTTGGGGGATATTTATTATAGCAAAAAGTAAAAAATATTGCATTTTTTTCAAAATTGTCACTCTATTTTTGTTTATAGCGCAAAAAATAAAAACCGCAGAGGTGATCAAATACCACCAAAAGAAAGCTCTATTTGTGGGGGGGAAAAGGACGCCAATTTTGTTTGGGAGCCACGTCGCACGACCGCGCAATTGTCTGTTAAAACGACGCAGTCCCGAACTGTAAAAACCCCTTGGGTCTTTAGGCAGCATATTGGTCCGGGGCTTAAGTGGTTAAGGAAGTGGTGTGACATCCAGGCTAATAGGTTGGCTAGTAAATCAGTGATGTGCGAGGAGACTCACGGGTGAGCTAAGGGGGTCGAGAGATAGATTTGGGTATAATCAGCATAAAAATGGTAGAATAAGCTGAGCCAGGGAGGAGGTGTAGATCGAGAATAGGAGAGGTCCAAGGACAGAACCTTGAGGAACCCTAACGGTAAGAGGAGTAGGAGAGGTGGAAGTAGAGTTGTAAGTGACAGTGAAGGTTGCGGTGAGATAAGTATCTTATACCCCAGCTTCTGCCCACAGCAAGGGCATGGGTGGTATCACAAGGCTACCACCAAAATTCTACCAAAGCTTGTGAGAAAATGCTCCTGCACTGAACCAGAGCATCTTCTCGCAAGATCTGAGGTTCCACATCCTGGCTATGTGATTACGGTGTCCTGTAAAAAAATAAAAATGCAGTGTGCAAGGAGCATTTTTCCATTATATCCTCAGTAAATCAGCTACGTAAATCAGCTACTTTTATGACAGGCTTGCTTTAGGGTCATATGGAGATTGATGTGCCCTGAAGGTCACAGATACTTTTGTGTAGCATTTGAAGCAAAGAACATCCAGTGTCAGAGTGACCTTAACTGATCTTAAAAGCCCCATGTAAGCAAACACTATTAGATAGATTTACTATGCACTAGCGAGGTGTTATGCATTTGCATTGACTTTTATGGTTAAATACAAAGGACAAATACATTGCAAATGTATAGTAAATGTGCACCGGTTTAAATGCATCTCAAATGCCTGTATATATGCTAGCCTTCGCAGAATGCATTTCTGTGACATCACAGTCCCGTCTTTTCAGCATGTTCAACTAGAAAATGCTTGCGATTTACAAAAAAAAAATGCAAAGTCTTCTCTGAATGGCCCCCCATGACGAGTGAGCTGCCACCCGTGTTTACTAAACATCAAGATAGCTGCTCAGGACACAGAAGCCAGAAGTATCTACTACAGTGATTTCCAGATTCTCCAGGGAACCCACAAGTATGGACATACCTAGACTTTAATCCCCCACTGGTAAAGCAAATTATACTCGCCTGAGTTCCCTATCCAGGTACCTTGTTGATGCCATTTCTGCCTATAGGGACCGCTATTCCAGGAATAATGCAGGTTAGCCCTCTTCACTGCCTGGTCCTTTAGACTTCCCTTGGGCCAACACCAGTAGACTTCTAAATCCTAAAAGGACCCCTCCAGTGGTCAGCCAATGGGAATTGTCCACCTTACACATGACATGACCACCCATAAGAAGGACCCAAGCAGGAAGTAAACAAAGAGGAGGAAGACCAAGTGTTCATGTGACCACTGCTTTAGTGAAAATAGGTATTTAAAACGTTTTATTTTTACCCCAGACATCAGTAAAAGGGGGGTGGGATGCAGTTTTATTTTTATTTTTTCATGTCTAAGGTTTACTACAACTTTAAATTACAGTACCAGGAATTTCCAAGTTTAAGTCAATCTGTATACAAGCTTATGCAGTAGACTAAAGTAATGTGTTGGAACTTGTAGCAACCACTCAGTAATTGGCCTTGACTGATCCAAATGGAGTAAACAGAGAACCAACTGACTGGGTTGCCCCACTTTACACATCAGCACTGATCTCTGAACTGCTTTATTGAATGAAGTTTCTTTGGTTAGCAGAGAGTAACAGCCAACTGCAATGACTGCTGAAACAAATGTTTCCTGCTAGACTTCTGTTGCCAAATGACCCTTGTACATACATAATTACTCACTGATCTCGCTACAAAAGTCACATGATTTGTACTTTTGCAACAAGTTGTAGCTCCAATTGTAAGCTGTAAAGCAACCCTCTCGTTTTGAAGGTTTAAAATAAATTCCTGCAAAAGAACAGTTAAAGGTCCACTATACTGTAACTGTATGAAGTTAATGGCTGCAATGACAGTATTCAGTATGTGAAATCATAGGGCCAGATTCAGGTACGAGTTACGACGGCGTATCTCCAGATACGCCGTCGTAACTGAGTGTGCGGCGTCGTATCTATGCGCCTGATTCTTAGAATCAGTTCCGCATAGATTTCCCCAAGATCCGACCGGCGTAAGTCTCTTACGCCATCGTATCTTAGTTGCATATATCCGCTGGACGCTAGGTTGCGCTTCCGTATATTTCCGCGCCGAATATGCAAATTAGGTAGATACGCCGATTCAGAAACGTACGTGCGCATTTTTTTACATCGTTTACGTAAGGCTTTTTCCGGCGTTTAGTTACCCCTGCTCTATGAGGCGTAGCCAATGTTAAGTATGGACGTCGGGCCAGCGTAAAAAATTTTACGTTTTACGTCGTTTGCGCAAGTCGTTCGCGAATAGGGCTGTGCGTAAGTTACGTTCACGTCTAAAGCATTGACTATTTGCGGCGTAATTTGGAGCATGCGCACTGGGATATGTTCATGGACGGCGCATGCGCCGTTCGTAAAAAGCGTAATTTACGTGGGGTCACGAGTAATTAGCATACAACACGCCCACCTCTTCCACATTTGAATTAGACGGGCTAACGCCGACACAGTTACACTATGCCATCGTAACTTACAGCGCAAGTTCTTTCTGAATACGGGACCGGCGTAGTGTATCTGAGATACGCTACGCCCGCCGAAAGTTACGCTATTGTACCTGAATCTGGCCCATAGTCTTTATTTTGCCTGCCTTTTGTTTTTAGATTTTTCCCCACATGCAGGCCAAGCTATCCAGCAAAGTGACAGTCAGGGGACACTATGGCCCAGATTCACAAAGCACTTACGCCGACGTATAACACTTTACGCCGACGTTCGTGCAAATGTGCGCCAGCGTATGTGTGCGGCAGATCCACGAACCAACATGCGCCTAAAAACAGGCTACACCCCGCCGACGTAGCTAGCACACGCCAGGGTAGGGTTGGCGCACATATGGGCTGGGCGCATGGTGCTGCTCCCATTGATTAGCCAATCAAACATGCAAATACGCCGATTCACGAACGTGCGTGTGCCCGGCGCATGCTACGCGAGATGCGCGCAAATTGTACATCCGGCGTAAAGTTATTCCCCATAAATGAGATGCAACCCGACAACAGACATGCACAGGTCTGCACCAGGGAACACAAGCCGGCGTATTGTGCGTTGGACTTGTGTGTGGCTGGGTGTACGTTATGTTCACGGCATACGCGTTTGACGGCGTAGCTTAGGCAGTTGTGCCGGCGTGGTTGTGAGCAGGCACAGGGGGGTGCTGTGCCTGCGTCCATGTCACGTTGCATGCGCAGTTCGTGTATACGTACCTGTCTGGCGCTCGGCCCATCATTTGCATGGGGCCACGCCTCATTTGCATTGGTCACGCCCACTTCCACCTACGCCGGCGTGCGCCTTCGAAACCCACGCCACGCTGGCGCAGCGTTGGGAGCACTAGCTTGCTGAATGCAATGCTTGCCTCTCCGCGCTACGTTGGCGTAGCGTACAGTGTTTGCTCTACGGCGGCGTAATGTGCGCCTTGCTCTCTGTGAATCTGGGCCTATGTGTAGAAGAATCCAATTTGTATTCATTTGATTCAAACCTTTTTTCCCCCAAAAGTATACTGTGGTTGCAACAGTTAGCTGGAGTTCACTTTCTAGAACAGAAGTGGCTCAATTAACACAAGTTATGCCCCGTACACACGATCGGATTTTCTGTCGGTAAAAACCCTGGCGGATTATTCAGATGGAATTCCGTTCAAGCTGTCTTGCTTACCAACTGTCACACCAAATTCCGACCGTCAAGAACGCGGTAACGTACAACACTACGACGAGCCGAGAAAAATTAAGTTCAATGCTTCCGAGCATGCGTCGACTTGATTCTGAGCATGCATGTTTTTTTTCTCCGTCAGAGTTCCCTACAGACGAACGGAATTTTCCGTCGGAAAAAAAAGAGAACGTGTTCTCTTTCTAAATTCTGGCGGAAAAAGCTCCTATGGTACACACACTGTCGGGAAATCTAAAGAAAAAATTACTACTGACTTTTTCCAATCGGAAATTCCGATCGTGTGTACAAGGCATAAGAAAAACCAAGGTGCAGCATTCACTTTTGAGGTTATTTATGGGCACCGTAAGAGGTCTGATAAGGATCACTGTGTAATCGGATGATTTCCCGCATAGATTTCCCCAAGATCCGACCGGCGTAAGTCTCTTGTACAGTGTAGGAGGTGGGTACTTGGACGTACCTTTCCATTTAAAATCCATTACATTTTTTTTCTTTTTCTTTTTTTTAGAGAAAGAGTTCAAAACTTTTTTTGTCATAATGAATTATCGTAATTTTTTCTTTAGATTTCCCGACAGTGTGTGCACCATAGGAGCTTTTTCCGCCGGAATTTAGAAAGAGAACACGTTCTCTTTTTTTTCCCGACGGAAAATTCCGTTCGTCTGTAGGGAACTCTGACGGAGAAAAAAAACATGCATGCTCAGAATCAAGTCGACGCATGCTCGGAAGCATTGAACTTAATTTTTCTCGGCTCGTCGTAGTGTTGTACGTTACCGCGTTCTTGACGGTCAGAATTTGGTGTGACAGTTGGTAAGCAAGACGGCTTGAACGGAATTCCATCTGAATAATCCGCCAGGGTTTTTACCGACAGAAAATCCGATCGTGTGTACGGGGCATAACTTGTGTTAATTGAGCAACTTCTGTTCTAGAGAGTGAACTCCAGCTAACTGTTGCAACCACAGTATACTTTTGGGGGAAAAAAGGTTTGAATCAAATGAATACAAATTGGATTCTTCTACACATAGGCCCAGATTCACAGAGAGCAAGGCGCACATTACGCCGCCGTAGAGCAAACACTGTACGCTACGCCAACGTAGCGCGGAGAGGCGCCGAAGAGACCCTGAAAACTCAGACCGTACGGAGCCAATCGGAAACACTCGGGAACGGATTGTTTCCTAGTATTTCCGAGTGCATTCGAGCGGCTCTGGAAGCACCTCTGGCCAAATGCAGTACTGCACACCACAGAGGCTTTAATCCTGCTCGTTTTGCGAGACAACACTCGCAAACTGAGTAAGGATTTTTTTTTTTTTTTTAATAATAATGGCTCTTATCGCGAAACGTTCTATAACCCACGTTACTCACAATCCGAGGTATTACTGTACACATATAAATGCCAAGGTATATCTTTCCAACCAGTCCTGAGATTAACGAAGCTCTGTCACACATAACAGCCCCGCCTGGCAGGCCAGGAGTCATCATTTGTCTCTGTCACCAATCATTAACATAGGTCTTGCCGTTTCCCCTGCCTGTGACTGGACAGTGAAAAAAGAAGCAGCACACTGATGAGCTCACCTCTCTAATACTCTATTTTATGCTACAGTACAAAGACTGGTTGCGTGTGCCACTTCTTTTTTCCTCCAGTCTGCTTTTTTTTGTGCTTCTTTTTTCCTTCCCCCCAGTCTTCTTTTTTTGTGCTACTTCTTTTTTCGCCCAGTCTGCTTTACAGGGGCTGCAAGAGGCCTAGTCAAATTCAGGAGTGTACACTGCTTGCAAATATATTTAACGATGTACTAAGCCAAATTAATTTCTGTCTTTTATATTTGCATGGTGTTCAGATTTAAAAGCAAGAGCCAGCTACAATTAGTAAGGGCCCTTTCACACGGAGCGGATCCGTATTGATCCGCCCCGTGTGTGTCCGTCGGCTCAGCGGGGATCATCTGTAAATCCCTGCTGAGCTGTCGGTGGACAGGGCGGTCCCCGCACACTGTGCAGAGACCGCCCTGTCTTTCCTCCGCTCTCCCCTATGGGGAATCGGATGAATACCGACCGTGTGTCCGTATTCATCCGATCCGTTCCGCCAGACGGAAAAAAAATAGGGTTTTCTTCCGTCTGAAAAAGCGGATCTTTGCGGACGCGGATGTATCATCCGCTAACGTCTGCAATCCCATAGGGAAGCATTACAAGTCCGTTTACGGACTTGTAAAAAACGGACCGTTTGTCCGCACGTGTGAAAGGGCCCTAAGAGAGATTAACACAGATTGCCCGTGCAAGATATTATCAGTTTACAGTAACTATGATATTGCAATTTTAAAATATACACACAAGAAAAAAAATGTGCAAATATAATTGTGACTGTAATTGTTACACATTAACTAAATCAAGAGCAAAGCGCAGGAACAGACTGATGAAAGCAAACGACCATAGTGCGTTAAACTGGCAGACTGCGCTAAAGCCAGTAAAGCATTTACAAGAACACTCATCAAAGAACTTTTTGTGAATTCTTTAGACTCCCCATGTTAACATTTCTCTGGTGTAAAAATACTGAGCACCCAAGAGTTCTATGTTAATGTGTCCTTACAATGAGAAATCTTGCAGGTCTATGGCTGTATGCTGAAGTGCTTTCCATCCAAGGCATTTTACAGCTATTGATTGCTTTTTATTTTTATTCCTGACTCCAAGCAGAGATACTGTACTTTCCCTGGTGAAGTAAGCTTTCCATTAGAAGCATCTCTTCCATATGGCCATCCAATTACCCGTTTTCCCCGAAGGAGAAGAATAAAAGAAAAAAAAAACAGCTATCCAGAAAATAATGTATATTTATAGCAGCGTGTCAGACACTCGCATGATAACTACAAAGTCATATGTGCTTTCAAAGCTAAATAAAGTTAAGCCTGAAGTACTACGATTTGCTACAGAGAAATGTGATAAAAAGAAAAGAATAATATTTATGCTGTACCTTTTTTTCCTTCACAACCCCGGGCTCTACCTACAGCAGCAACAGGCTGCATTCCGACATATGTAAATGATTTTAGGCTTAAATATTTAATTCTATACTACACGAGGAATTCGTCCAACAGAAGTGGTTCTTGGCTATGGCACTCTGACACACAACAGCTATATATGACCATTGTGCTTTATATATATATATATATATATATATATATATATATATATATATATATATATATATATATATATATATATATATATACACACACACACACACACACACACACACACACACATACATATATATACATATACACACACACACACACACACACACATACACATACATATATACATACACACATACATACATACACACAGGGCTCGACAAATCCCGGTCGCCATGGCGACTAGAAATAGGGTCCTGGCGACTTGGCTTGGAAGGGGGGGCAATCTGGTGGTGAGCCGTTGGTATTACAAGTTATTACCACCAGATGTGTAAGCTGGAGCCATCTGGTGGTGGCCGTTGGTATTACAAGTTAAGCATTACAAGTTAAACAGCAGTTCTAATGTAATTTTTCACTATTTTCACTGCCATCTTCTTCCCTCTAATTAGAACCCCCAAACATTATATATATTTTTTATCCTAACACCCTAGAGAATAAAATGGCGATCGTTGCAATACTTTCTGTCACGCCGTATTTGCACAGCGGTCTTACAAGCGCACTTTTTTGGGGAAAAAATTACACTTTAATTTAAAAAATAAGACAACAGTAAAGTTATCCCCATTTTTTTTTAATATTATGAAAGATAATGTTACGCCGAGTAAATTGATACCCAATTCTGCGCGTAAGCTCGTCGGGACGGGGCGCGTTTTCTGGCTTCTAACTTTTTTAGCTGGCTCCTAGATTCCAAGCAAATTTGTCAACCCCTGTGTGTGTGTATATATATATATATATATTATTTTTTTTGACCATTGTGATATATATATATATATATATATATATATATATATATATATATATATATATATATATATATATATATATATATATGGCCATTGTGGATCATAACCACAATGGTCATATAGGGCACCATGTTTTTTTATATATATATATATATATATATATATATATATATATATATATATATATATATATATATATATATTATACATAAATAAATAAATATATAACCAATAACCATTGTGCTCTATATATGACCATTGTGGTTATGATCCACAATGGCCTTTTTAATTCTCTCGTTAGGCCTGGTTCACACCTTTCCATGGTAATGTGCATTGAGTAACGCATAAAAAGATGCATCACAGAGTCCAATGAGGCCGTTTACATTTGAACGCTTCATTGTTAAAATATATTTTACTTGGATTTATATGCATTTTCTGGCTCATTAAAATGTACGTATTGTGCATTCTTTCATGCATTTTCAACTTGTAGGTGAGCACATGGCACCTTGTCATTCCATGGTTACAAGAAACTTTCTTCAATACCCGCCATTTGTTCAGCTAAAATTCACCCGATGTGATACCTGCCATGTTCTCAGCCACCTTTAAAAAGGTAATGTACATATACCCAGTGAACTGAAAAGCCTCAAATGATACACAGGCATGAAAAAAATCCTCCTACATAAGTTTATATCTGCTGTCTTCAGCTTTATATACTGTTTAGAAAGTGCACATAATGTTAGAATTTTCTCTTCCTGATCCAGCAGAGGTAGGGGAGTCTTGCCATACACTTGGAGACAGCTGATTGGAGGAAAGGCACACACCCTCTCCACATAGGCAGAGACATGCAAAGCTGTGCTGTGAATTGCCCAGCTGTCTGCTAATATATTTATAGCACCCGCCCTGACACAAATTTCAGCCTGGTTTCCGTGTCAAAAAACTTGTCAGAAGTTATCATGCTAATAACAGAATAATGGAGCAGGAGAAAGCCATGGGACTTAGGGCTTTGGAGAGAGATAAGAAAACACTGTAGATATGCATGTCCAGCTGAAATTTCATGAATCGGGTTTACATCCACAGCTGGCCGTACATCAAATTAAATTTGGGTGGTTCAACAGGAACAGGCAGAATTTCAATCAATCTATGGTCATTCCAGTTTGGGAGGAGTTGATTTAGTGATCAACTCCCCCTAAAAACAGGACTGCTGGTATATTTTCAGTCGATAAACACTTGCAGCCAATGGGCTGCAGAGCTGATCAGTGTATTCTGGCAGTGTAGGAGTCCCACTGCCAGAATACAATAGCGCAACAGGGGAATGGATTGGGGAATCGTTTCATTTTTTAAAATTTTGATCTGTCGAAAGAAAAAACAAACAAACAATCTATGGCAAGCTTAAGGCACCTTCCACATGGGGCAGACTCCTCCAGGAGTCTGCCTGCTCAGCTGGAAATCTGTCCACTGATCCCTCCTGAGGAGGCGGATGGCTGGTCTGTGTCCACTCCACTTATGCAGAGCAGAGCAGACACAGACACAGCCTGCTCTCCTCTACGGGCAGTCAGATGTAAACGGACCACCTGTGCATTTACATCTGACTGTCATCCAATCTGATATACGGATTGGAAACGTATATCCATCTGTGTTTAGCGGATCGGATAGGATTGAATGTTGGAGGATGTAAACAGACACATGTCCATTTACATCCACTGCTCCATACAGGATATTGGAAGGTCCAATTGGGTCTGCCTGCCAGTTTCTCAGGTGGAGCCTATCTGTCCACCCGTGTGAAAAGGGCATAAGACTGCAGCCATGCTTCCTCAACTCCATACACAGAAAACCAGGAAACACAATCCCTTGTGATATCACTATGGGAAAAGCAATCCAAACCCGTTAACAAAAATGTACAATGCATGAAACGTATGTAAAAACACAAAAATTAAAGTGGAAAATGTGCGGAAACCAAATGTTGATAAAACGTATTGGAATAAATATGTAATAGTTCCTAGGTCACATTTACCACTGAGGTATGCTTTGTGAAAGGAGAAGTGCGACATGTTAGGTGTATACGTTATTCGGAAACCATTTTTCATTCACCTACTCTGCTTGACCAGTTTCAGCGGACATGTTCGGTGGTCTGTACGTCAGACCGGACAATTTTCCGGCGGATCGGACAGGTTTCCAGCGGACAAATGTTTCTTAGCATGCTAAGAAACATGTCCGCTGGAAGCCTGTCCGTCGGACATGTTCGGTCGTCTGTACGACTTACCAGACATGTCCGCTCGGCCGAAAGCCCTTGCATGCGTCAAAGTGATTCGACGCATGCATGGAAGCATTGACCTTCCAGGGTCGCGCACGTGGCCGCGTCATCGTTGCGGCGACGGCGCGGCCACGTCACCGCGTATCCTGTCCGCGGGGATTTTGGTTTGATGGTGTGTACAACCATCAGACCAAAATCCGGCAGCGGACATGTCCGATGAAAACGGTCCGGCGGACCGTTTTCATCGGACAGTCCGTCCGTGTGTACAAGGCCTTAGATTAACCAAAAAAAAAACCCAAGGGCAATTCCTTATAAAGAGGTGTATAATAATTAATGTAAAAATAAAAAATAAAATGATTGTTCTCCAGGAAAGTATTAATGTAAAATAGGAGAATGGACCTAAAGCAAACCAGTAGTTTTTTGTTAGTTTTTTCCAAAAATGTAGGTCTGCCCACAGATAACAAGGGCTGAATGCTGAATGGATCAATGACAAAAATCAAAATCAGAAAAACAAGATCCCATTGGAAATGATGGTTTTTTTTTTTAATCAGAAAAGTTTTTATTGTTGAAAAAATAAAAAAAGATACAGTAGCAGTACAGAATGCCAGGGATGTACAACCCGGATAAACAATACAAAGAAGATAAGCACCTTCACAATACATAACTAATCCAACCCATAGCCTATGGTTGATACACATTCCTGATGACGGTGCTAAAACAGTGTTTCCATGAACCTGGCATTCCTTCTGTAGGCAATACAAGCCTGATAAAAATACAAGGCAGATAAACAATAGTCAAATAAGAAGAAACAAAGAAAAGGCAAAGAAAATAAAAAAAAAAAAAAAAAAAAAAAAGGGGGAGGGGGGGGGGGGGGACGAATCAGCCCAGCCTGCTGCCAAAGGCACCCTGCTTGTTACCCCATACCTCTCATTACCTCCATAACTCACAGTTTTTTTTTTAAAGAGATGAGCCCATCCCATTTTGGTAATCCTCCAGGACCTCATCCAATCAGTAATCTATCAAGGACCAGTTGTGGGGGGGCCACTTCCGAGGAATTCAGCCACCCCTGCCATATGGTGTCAAATTTGTGCGGTGCCTTCCTGTGTATGTACGTGTTCTTTTCTCTGATAAGAATTCTATTGACCTCCTGTATCCACTGCCGGCTCGATGGAACCCGGGCAGACAGCCAGTATCTCGCTACAAGCTTCCGTGCTAAGTACAGAAGCCTAAGCAAGGCAGTGTACACAGGAGGCGGGTATAGGTCCTCGTCGATACCCCCCAGCAAGCACACCAGTGGGCTTGCCGGCAACTGGACCTGATAGGTAGAGTTAGTAATTTTGATCACAGCGTTCCAGTACCTCACTAGTTTGGGGCACCTCCACAACATGTGGATGAGGTCACCAGGGTGTGCCTGACATTTAGGGCAAATGGGTGAATCACGTCTACCCCATTGGTGCAATTGTACTGGAGTTCTATACACTCTGTGGAGAATGAACAAATGCGACAGTCTTTGGGCAGCTGAGACCGAAACCAAAGGCCCTGTACTCAATATCTGTTCCCATTGCTCCCCATCTATTGGTCCTATGTCTTTTTCCCATTTCCCTCTACAAGGAAGAGCATCGGGTGCCTGTAAGGGTGCCAATAGTTGCAGGTACGCCCTAGAGATAAACCCCTTCTTCTCAGCGTCGTCAAAGACCGACTCCAAGAAGCGGGATTCCTCCCGTCGCAATGTGGAACAATGGCTTTGAGATCGAATTGCATGAGCTAGCCTAAGGTAGTGATAGTGCGACCCTTCCAATAAGGGGAATTCCTCCCTCAGCCTTTCAAAAGACTTCAGGGCCGCTCCATCGAAGATCTGGCGTAGGTATTGAATACCCGCAGCCTCCCATCTGGAGCAGTCCTGAATCTTGACTAATTCGGCATAGAACCTGTTCCTCCAAATGGGCGTGCTAGGCAGAAAACCAGTGATCCCCATCCTTTTCCTGACAGCTGTCCACAATTTTTTTAAGAGGCAGACCGTGGGGCCACCGTCCGGGACCCCAGGGAAGCCCATCTCCATATGTGACATTGCAGAGTACAAAGTGGTGGGGTCAATGAGCAGTGTTCTAGAGGGATCCGTCACCGTTGACCGGCTCCACCCTACAAAGTGCTGCAATTGAGCCGCATAAAAGTACGTCTGTGCATGGGGGACAGCCATACCCCCCTGATCTTTAGGGTATTGAAGGGTGAGGAGTTTTATTCTGGCCACTCTGTTGTTCCAGATAAGTGATCGGAACTGGGAGGGAAATGATGGTTGGTCTCCATGCACAAAGTATTGACTGACATTCAATTAGACAGCTCTAGGTCACTACTAAGAAGTGGAGGTCCATTTAAAAACAGAAGTCCTATGATTTATAAATGAGTAATATTTACTAAATGCAAAATGATGGTTAATTTCTAAACATAGGATCAATAGAGATAGACAGTTCACTTTTCAAGGACACAGATGGCAAAAAAAATAAAATCTGATGGGTTAAAACCCTCCCTTGCTCTATAGCAGTGTTTCTCAACCTTTTTTCCGTCAAGGCACCCTTTGAAATTCTGCAACATCTCCAGGCACCCCATTCTTAAATGTATAAAATGAAACTAAAGCCGCATACACGCGACCATTTTTCATGTCATGGGAAAAAAAACAAAGTTTTTTTCGACGTGATTCTTGTCAAGCCTGCCTTGCATACACACGATCGCGGGGGGAAAAAAAATGCTCGAGCAAAGCGTGGTGACAACACGGCTTTTCAGTCCGTTATAGCGTGACGAATGTGATTTCTCCATTCCGAACGCTAGTTTTACCAGAACGAGCGCTCCCGTCCCATACTTGATTCTGAGCATGTGCGGTTTTTTTTCCCCCTCGGGAAAGCATACACACGACCGGTTTTCCCGACGGGAAAAAGTCAGCTGGAAATCCCGGCGGGAAAAAAGAAAACATATTCTCTTTTTTTTCCCCCGCAGTTTTCCTGTTGGGAAAACTGCGATGGAGCATACACACGGACAGGATTCCCAGCCAAAAGTTCTCATGGTCAAACTGGTCATGTGTACGAGGCATTAGCTTTGAATACGACATTTGCAGCATATCCACGAATCTGTAAATCACTGATAAATTCAGTGATGAACCTTTCCAAACAATGAGCTACACAAAGCAGATCTGGCCTAGTGAATATAACTGAAACCGTATTATAGTATACAGATATTTGATTGGCTGCTCCAACCAGCATTGCACTTTTCCTTTTCTCTAATTTGTACACTTCAGTCCTCTAAAAATTTAGACCACAAGGACAAGTTTGCTAAACAAAACTGAAACAAAGAACTGAAATATAACTTATTTAAAGGTGTTCCATTGTTTGATGTGTAGGTTTCAAGTGAAATGCTTTAGCTATGTGTTTAGCCAGAGGCAAAAAAACTTCTTTCATACTCATCTGACTAGTTGCTATTTGAACTGAAACCGGTCCATACCACTTGTGTTACATCATTTAACTACTTATTCAGGTTCTCTTCTCTACACGTACGGGAAGGCTAGAACCCCTGTTGGGTTTTGCACCAATCATGGGCTCCCTCACTTGCCGTCATGGTGAAAAATGTTTAATCAGAAGGAAGTTTGGTAAAATCTCTAACAGCACAGACAGAAATAAAAATGCTTTTTTCTTTCTATAAGTACAGAAAGGGTAGAACTCCAGTCAGCTTTTGTTGCGGTGTGCTTCTTTGTTTTCAGATAGATCAAGAAAGCAAATGAGGGGAAATCTCTGGAACGGGCCCTGGATAGTAGTAAAATAGTACATGCACATGGTACTTGTATGTGGACATCAGACATTCCTGGCATAAAAAACATGAGAATGGGCTGTAAAGTTGAGATGAGGTTCTACAAGATACAATAGCTCCTTTTGTAGTCCTGAGAGGTGTTTAGGGATTGTTTAGTTAGACATGCCTAGTGTTATGGTGTGATGTTAAAGCGGAGGTTCACCCTAAAACAATTATATACCATTACATCCAGCATACTTCCAACATGTACAGTATGCTGGTATTTTTATATTTTTTTCGCTGTACATACCGTTTTATAGTTCTTTTTCTTTTCTCACTCCCGCGGGGAATGGGAAAGGAAAAGGAGTAGCTGTTTAGGCTCTCCTTTCCTTATGGGACCACGGCAGGGGCAGCTAGTTTTTAAATAAGGGTTGTTTGGAGGTCAGCTGCAGGTCAGAAGGGCATGGCAGTTCAGCATTCAGTTACTTAGTCAGGCAGAACAGCTGGGTAGGGAATTCTAGAAGGCATTAAGGTTAGGACAGGGATTGGTCAGCAGGAGCCAGGTGACCCAGTGGAAGGTTCCGGTACCCGGTCCAAGCCTATTTAATGCCTGGTTCCGTGAGGGCCTGCGGCCATTTCACCTGGAAATTCCAGCCGGAGGAGACCCCCCCCCCCGTCGCGGCCAAAGATTCATGTGGTGGCTCCCTCAGGTAAGTCGCCTGAGGGGAAAGTTAAGAAGTTCTCAAGCATGTTGGTAAATCAGCTCGAGTCTCAGTGGCTGGGTTGAGGATGGTTATGAAAAGTTAATCGGTTGAATTCTTTACATTTATGAGCCATGAGTTTGATATATATTTTATGGGTCATTATCAGATGTGATTTATTAAACCAATGAAACAGGCCGTGGCCGAAGTTAATTCCAGACGAAATATTATATGTTATGTCAGAAGTTGTTAATAAAATTTTGGAAAGAAATCGTTGTCTGCCGTGTTATTCCTCTTTGCATGTTTGGGGTTTTGCATAATGCCTGTGGTCCCATAGGTGTTCCTATGAAGAGGCTTAGATGATGGACGTGCGGATAAGGCGTGTCGCGCGTTCCGAAAATAGCCAAACTGGGACTCGGCTATATACAGCGCCTGCGTCGTATAGAGCCGAGTCCCAGTCCGGCTATTTTCGGAACGCGTGACGCGCCTTATCTGCACGTCAATCATCTAAGCCTCTTCATAGGAACGCCTATTTCCCGTGGGAGTGAAAAAAGAAAAAGAACTATAAAACGGTATGTACAGCGAAAAAAAAAAACAGCATACTGTAGCTGTCGGAAGTATGCCGCATGTAATGGTATATAGATGTTTTTTAGGGTGAACCTGATTGGCCGGGGTATGCCCCTATGGCCCTGTTTTGTATTTCAACAGCATTGAAAATACTTTAATAAAAAAAAGTAAAAAAAAAAAGAAGAATGGGCTGTAAAGCGCATGTGCGTTTTTGCGCTTGCGTACACACACATAATAATTATTCTAGCTTTTTTTTTTTTTTTTTTAGGGTACTTGCACACGGTACCAATTCATGAACATCAGATATTCCTACCAGAAAAAAATGTGAAGATGGACTGTACAGCCCATGCAGATACTTTCGAGTATTCGGTCCAGTTTCTTCCATATTCTTCTCGTTCTTCCATATAACACGAACTGGCCAACACTAAATAAATCCACAAACAGGCCATATTTGTACAGTATCCTTACCCAATGTGGTCTCCAAGAGCAACCAGCATATTGAAGTTACCACTCCAAACATGTGTCTGATCAAATATGTCTCATTCATTGCATTTCATTTAGGAAACTGAGGTATAGGGATGGTTCTCTTTAGGAACAATGGATTGAATTTTATACATTTTTTGGTATATTACAGCAATGACATGCATTTACAAAGACAGCAAATTTCCCAATTTCATCTGACTAATATAAAGACTTGGAGAGGGAAATGAACCTTCGTGTTAGAAACTCTACAGCCACCTAGTAACCCCAATGAAGCTGGCAGTCACCATGTAATATTGGCAAATTATTTTGACAATATGTACCACTTATTTATATTCCATTGACAAGTCATTACAAAAGGAAATTAAATCAGGGCTGGTTGGTTATGATGGAACACTGGGGGTTGAGAGAGTTGTCCATCGCCCAAGTCTTCCATCATTTACCCAAAATACACAAGTCTGTTTGGCCCCCTGCAGGGGCAATGTGGCACGCATTGGGTCCCCTTTAGAGAGACTGAGGGATTGGGTTGACTCTAACCTGCAATCACTGGTACGGTGGCTTTAAGGATACAGTCTTAATACTAAATACTTAATACTAAAATTTAGCAGGAACAACAGAGGAACCTCACCTCCAAAGGGAAGTTTCACTGATCCTCCTCATCCTCTTCCACTACTGGCACTTTTTTGGGGTGGTCCTAATCCCAGTAGAAGTTCCCCCCTTCCCCAACAACCCCTTTCCCCCCACTTGCAACCTCCTGGGACACATCACAAGTCCCAAGAGGCTGCCGGACCATTCAGAGTGTAGTACGGCTCGCCCATGTGCATTTAAGAGCCAGATGTGAAGGCGCAAGGAGTCTCAGCCAGCTTACCACAGTCAACATGGTAGCGCTAGGAACCCCAAGACCGGAGAATAACTGCCCCACATGAGGACAGAGCTGGATCCCTGGATGGGTAAGTGTCTCTATTAAAAGTCTGCAACTATAGTATTTGTATCAGCTGACTTCAATTTTTTTTCAAAGTTGACTTAAGATCCTATTTAAGGTGGGGACAGAACTTATTTTGGGCTACCTTGGACCTTAAAGCAAGTCTGTCCCTCATGATCAGCTCTAGTAGACTTGGAACATCCACATCTATCCAGTGGAGTTGAGATATTTTCTGTTGATTTTTGATGTCGCATAATTTTGTTTTGTTTGACAGGGTTTTCTACCTGGAGAAATGCAAAGCTTCCATTAGGACAAAATCTTGAACCTCACTTGTCAATCTATGTATTTGTTGGTGGGTGAAGCTTTTGACAACTTGATTATATGGCATTGTTGGTTTTTTAACTTTTGATTTGGTTGGTGACCAAACAGAATTTAGAGAATTTTATTTTCAATGCGGTTCAATTATACTTTACATTCACTAAAAACTGGAATGAGGTGTCTATTGATTTCTTGGATTTGACACTTTTTGGGAACTAAAAAAAAGTAGTTATGATGTGAAGTTAACATACCATATTAGCAGTAATTTAACTTTATTATCTGCTAGTTTATATCCACTATAACCATTAAAGAGGTAGTAAACATAATGCGCTAGTATGCATCGCACACTAGCACACAATGAAAGACTTGCCTCTGCAGACTCTGCAGAGGCTTCCATCTTCACCCGGTCTTCCTTCCGGGTTCAGAGGCTGTGGCCGCTTGCACAGGAGTCTCAGCCATGGCACACAACTCTGAAGGAGTGGCACAGGTATGCCGCTTCTTCAGATCACATGCGCCGGTGGCGTCACCAGCTGCTGCTCCTGCTGCTCACTGGAATATCTTCTAAACCAGGGATATGCAATTAGCGGACCTCCATCTGTTGCAAAACTACAAGTCCCATCATGCCTCTGAGTGTCATGCTTAAAGCTGTCAGAATCTTGCTATGCCTCATGGGACTTGTAGTTCTGCAACAGCTGGAGGTTCCCTAATTGCATATCCCTGTTCGAAACTGTGCACGTTTAGGAGACATTCCTTTTACCTATAGGAGTTTACTACCACTTTAAGTCATTACAAGCGGGTGAACTCACTTGATCTAAAGAGACTGTTCTGATGTGAATAAATATGAGATAGCAGTAGAAGTACTAATTAAACAATTAATTCAGAGACTGTATCCAGAGTGGACTATAGATAGAGCTAAGGAAATTGTGGGCCTTAAAAGTAGAAAAATGAATGAAGAGAAGGACTGAAAAATGTGGATAAGACCAATAAACCTACTTTCTTCATAAAGATGTGGAATGAATTCTGAAAAGAATTTTCACGGTGACCGATGTTGTAAATATATTTACAACTGATATCTTCATGAGGCAATAGTAAGTGTAGGTTTTCTAGTAGGAAAGCCCCTACATTAGGTTCACTTCTCTCCAAGTATTTTTAGTATTCCGACAAAATCAGGAAATTGGTTGGATTTGAAAGGTTCATTCAAATGCGGTGTAAATACATGTCTTTTTGTAAGGCAACCAAAAAACTAAAATTATTCAATTAGCTGTTACCTATTAAACCTCCCCTATCTCTGAGTTTCTAAATTGTGATACCACGAACATGATTTACAGTAAAACATTGGACTGCGAGCATAATTTGTTCCAGGGGTCAAGTCCTGGGGAAAAAAGTGTGGGAACTCCCACCAATGATCCACTTTCCCACCAAAAAAAAAAGATACACTCGTATGCATAATTACTAAACTGCATGGTTTTTTTTTCGATCCACTGTACCTTAGTAATCCTTTATGTTACTGGCCGCTTCCTGTATATGGATTCATCGGGTAGTGTGCGAGTTAACGTGGGATTTAGAAAAAAGCAGGTTCTTTTGAAATCCCGCGATAACTTGCGGCAGACCTCCGCAATGTCTCCAGGGAACAATGACAAAAGCTCCCAGGAGACATTGCGGCATCGAGGAAGTGACGGAATACCTGCACACTACCTGATGAATCAATATATAGGAAGCGGCTAGTAACAAAGGATTACTAAGGTTCGCCTGCCCCTGACAGTGACTCGAGTTGGGCATCGCCGCTTAGTGAAGGATTGGCTTGGGCAGCTTGGCTGACCTAGTCCTGCAAAGGGAACAGAGTTCCTGCTGTGAAAAAAGTGCAGGAACTCCGTTCCCACGCGTTCCCGCAGGACTTCAGCCCTGATTTGTTCCAGAAACATGCTTATAATCCAAAGCACTTGTATTTCAAAGCAAATGTCCCCATAAGAAATAATGGAAACTCAAATGATTCGTTCCTCAGCCATTTTTTCATAAGTCCTTCAATTCATAATCCACATAAAAAGATTATAGCAATGTGACCAGGTTGTGCAATCACAAAATGTCCATCCACAAATGGAAGCCTCCACAAGGGGATTAGCAGCCAAATCCAGCAGGAGCTACAGAGTATAAAAGACAAGAGATGCGCCTCTTATGCCTCGTACACACGACCAGTTTTCCCATCGTAGAAATCTGCCATGACAGCTTTTGGCCTGGAAAACTGGCCGTGTGTATGCTCCATGGCAGTTTTCCCGACAGGAAAACCACCGGGAATTGCGTCTGGAAAAATTAGAAACTGTTCTCTTTTTTCCTGCCGCGATTCCTGGCGGTCTTTTTCTGGGCAGTTTCCCTATGGGAAACACTGCGGTGGAGCATACACACGACCGGGATTCCCGGCCAAAGCTCTCACCGCAGTTTTCCCGACAGGAAAACCTCTGGTGTGTATATGGGGAAAGTGGCCGAGCAGGTTCTTGGTTTTCCCCCTGGGATTCCCGGCTGACTTTTTACCGCCGGGAATCCCGATTGTTTGTACAGGGCATGAGTGTAGCAATATGTTGTACCTTCATTAAATGTAACCATATTGCTACACTTAGAGGCAACTCTCTTCTCTTTTATACCCAGTTGTGACATGATGCTACTTGTACATCCAGACATCGCTTGTATACAAAGTCAAAATGTATTAAAAAAATGTAGCTTGTCTTTCAAAACGCTCTCAAACCAAGTTACTCTCAAACCAAGGTTTTACTGGTATTTGATTTCATGTTTGGAATGCCATCTCCAATATGTTGGAGGTACTGAAAGACCAGTTAAGCCAGCCAGACAGTGAAACTGAAGGCAGTAAATCGCATGAAAAATCCAACATGCTGGTTGTACCCAGGTTGATTGATCGATCAACTTGGGTACAATCAGTCTGCCCATACATAGTTCGAATCTCAGCTGGTCCCTGGTAAACTGGCCAATAGGGTTGCACCGATACCAATACTAAGCATTCGTACGAGTACTTGTGCAAATGCTCCGATGCCTTGAAGCAATACCGTTGCCGTGCGATTTGAGCCCATACAAAATTAAATGGGCTTAAATCGCAATGCAAAGAATTGCATGTAATTTGAACAGCAATGCGGTGCGATTCCTGTCCGAATGGCATGTGGTTTCCCCCCACTGTTCCTGTGTGAACCCAAGTTTGTCATAGTGACTTCAGCCTAGGTTCACACAGGAGTGGTGTGGGAAACTGCATGCGATTCGAACAGGAGAAATCACACCGCATTCCTGTTCAAATCCCATGCAATTCTTTGCAGTGCGATTTGTGGACATTCATTTTGTACGAACGTTGTTGTATATTCTAAAAGTTGAACTTAGCCTTAAAAAGTTTACGTTTAGGCAAATATATAAAAGATGCTCATTCCATCCGTTCATGTATTCATTAAAAAACATGGGGGGAAAAAAACTAGGAGGTCGACCGATATTTCGCCTTTTTAAAGAAAATCGGCATCGGCCGATTATTATGTGAAAAAAAGCCGATTGTGAGGGATCAGGTGGGGCACGCAGCACGTCAGGGGACGAATGGATCTCTCCTTGGCCAGGCGAGGGGACGGAATGGAGCCGAGCGCTCCGCTGGTGGGCACTGATGAGGTGGCAGACTGGCAGTGAATTAAATTATTGAGCTGTACTGTGGGCACTGAGGCGCTGTACTGGTGGGCGATGATGAGCTGTACTGGTGGGCGATGATGTAATGCACTGGTGGGCGATAATGTGATGCACTGGTGGGCGATAATGTTATGCACTGGTGGGCGATAATGTGATGCACTGGTGGGCGATAATGTGATGCACTGGTGGGCGATAATGTGATGCACTGGTGGGCGATAATGTGATGCACTGGTGGGCGATAATGTGATGCACTGGTGGGCGATAATGTGATGCACTGGTGGACACTGATAGGCTGCACTGGTGGGCACTAATGGAGGTGGCACTGATGGGCTGCTCTGGTGGGCACTGATGAGGTGGCACTGGTGGATACTGATAGGCTGCACTGGTGGGCACTGATGGACACTGACAGGCTGAACTGTTGGGGAACTAATGGGCTGCACCCAACCTCTCCACCCTAAACAATAACCTCTTCTCCACCCTAGATTTGCTGAGATGAAGGGAAAAAAAAACATTTCATCCAGTAGCCTTTGCACAAGCCTCCTGTAACCTGAACATCCATATTAAGCCAAAAGAGAGAATGGAACAGAACTATGTGCCGGTCAAGCTTTATTGTGCTGCAAATCTTAACAATTGCATGATCACTGTCTATTTACCAAGTTCTACTGCTTTGACTGCTTAATAAAATGAATGCTGAGGACCTGGATACAGTGTCTGACAGGGGTGCCTGCCTGGCTTAAAAATTGCCTGAAAAAATAAATAAAAAAAAGAACATTTTTTTGGCAGGGAAACTCTGCACATGTATTTCCACTGTGTTTTTTGATGGAATCTGTTCAGTGAATCCATTGCTTAATTACAGTACACTTTTTCTAAGCATGTTACATTTAATTTGGCTACTGACATAAGCTGTATTTAATTCAATAAAATGTAAAAAAAGGTTTAGGTGATATCTAACACATGCCCAGGTACAGCGATCTTTCTTCATTTCTGCAAGGTCTCATCTTTCTCAGAAGCTCTGAAAGGGTTATTTAGTTATTGAAACAAGGGGTGTGTAATTATATCAGAGAGCTTCCTGACTGTCTGAGCCACATACACTGCACATTACATAAGACTGTACTGTAGCCAGAAGTATACGAGTGTTTTTCCCCAGCCTTGGCAGCAACTAATTATTCCTTTGTTTCCATGGCAACAGTGGCAGCTTTCCAGATGCCTCTAGGAGTTGAAAAACTACTTAGGACTTTTAATAGCTCTGTCTCCCCAATCACCTCTAATTATGAGTTTCTCCTATGTGTAACCTACTTTCTCTACATGCGCTGCCCAGACTGACTGTTTGATTGCATAAACGCAGAATCAAGATGCTCCCGGAGAAGGACTGCGCTACCTTGACGGCAAAGTCACTCATGTCTTCTCTGGCCACAGTTTGCAGACTGATTATCACATCTGTCAGGCTTCATTTATCACCAACACCAATGGCTGGATCTCTTCCTACTTACATCACTGTAGAAATTTAGGAAAAGTTCATTAGCCTTTGGGGGTTATTTACGAAAGGCAAATCCACTTTGCACTACAAGTGCAAACTACAAGTGCAAAATGCCCTTGAAATTGCACTGAAAGTGCACTTGGAAGTACAGTCGCTGTAAATCTGAGGGGAAGATCTGAAATGAGGGGAAGCTCTGCTGATTTTATTATCCAATCATGTGCAAGCTAAAATGCGTTTTTTTATTTTCTTTGCATGTTCCCCTCGGATCTACAGCGACTGCACTTCCATGTGTACTTTTAGTGCAATTTCAAGTGAAGTTTGCACTTGTAGTGCAAAGTGGGTTTGCCTTTCGTAAATAACCCCCACTGTCACTTTTATTCTGTTATGTCAGTTCAATAAAGGAAGAGTTGACCAGCTGTTCTGGATATCATAGTGTGATTGCATTTCAGACACAGACGTATGCCTGTTGATATAATACAAGTAACATACCGCCATATGAATCCATTTATTAACCACGTGGAGACTGCAATTCGTCAAATATTATCACGTGGAACAAATGGTGAGACTGCAGAAAAGAGATGAAATCATGGTGAGAAGTTCTCACTCACCGAGTTCTCTCTCCTTGCCAACGGACATTCATCTGCTTGATTTGACAAGAGCTGAACACATATACCAGTAACTGGTCTTCTATATCTACTGAAGAAGAAATCTCGGAGGCATCTTATGGGCAACATTGCAAATCCATACGTCTGTTTTGTAGAGAACTTTCTATGGAAATGGATTGTGACAGCTGAGCAGAATTCAAAACAATGAAGTCAACACGGAACAATTGGCTGCTCTGACAAACTGCTATCACGCTATCCAACAAAGCAGCTACAAATCATTCTCACACATCTAGAATATCTTCAAAACCTTCCATCTTCCTCACACAGTGGAGGTTGTCACATAACACCTAATGTAATATGGAACTCACAGACATTAACCACTTCAATCCCCTTCCTGCCCAGGCCAAATTTCTCTCACACTTTTAGGCCGGGTTCACATCAGTGGGCTGTGCGACATTGCATGTGATTCGCACCGCACTGCAAATCACCTGCGATGTCTGTGCGATGCAAATTCAGACAGACTGTATGACTGAATTTGCATCGCGTTCACACCAAAGTCGTGCATGACCGTCTTTTTGGTCCGATTCATGTCCGAATAGACAGTTTGCACTGCGATATGCGAACCAATCTGGGGGTGTCATTAACTTTGTATTGACACTCCCAGTGGTTCGCATAGTCAGGTGTGATTTGGGAACCCGCAGTAGATTTGCAGGGCACCAAAGTGAACCGAGCCTGAGTGACAATTACACAGGCATGCAACACTGTACCCAAATAACATTTTTATCATTTTTCTGAGACTGATGGAGCTTTCTTTTCCTGGTATTTATTCACCATCGTTTTTTTTTTTTATTGTAGCGCCCCCCCCTACTTTCAGTACGGGCGCTACACAAAAGTTAGTGGGGAATGGGAGGCTTAGTTTTACTCCCATTCAAATTATGGAAATTCAGGCTGCTGTCCATTCCAGAATTCGTCCTGTAGGTCAGTCTGCGCTCCAGGGGTACGTTGACACCCCTGGGCGGCAGTTGGCGCTAGAGGGATTCTGGCAGACCCACCTGCTCCCAGCAGCCAATCAGAGGAGTTCTTCCCTCGTCGGGCATGCTGGGGGGGGTATATCTGTGGCAGCCGCTTTTGGCGGGTTCTGCTTGCGGGGCCCGAGTTCCAGGTGCGGTACCCACCTTCAGGGTATGCGCATCCATGGGCCCCGCCACCATGTCCTGCCATGCCGAGGCCGTGTACAATGCGGAGCCTCCTCCTACTATTGAAAGGGGCCCCAGCGACTTGCTGGGTCCCTGCCTTCTGCGGAGAGGATAATCAGCTGGGAGCTGAGCGATGGGGGATTGGCCCGGGAGAACCTAGAACTAGAGGTTGTCCAGGAGGCCCAGACGAACCATCGGGATCCGGTCACCACACCGTATGACAGGTATGCTCAAGCTGTCAGTGGGTGACATTGATTGAACCGACTGGGAGGATTTGCTCAAACCGTTTTATCACAAATCCTAAATTGTCCAGCATGTGGCAGAGGCCTTGAGTCAGGCCTGTGGCAGAGGTCTGTTTCCTCCCAGTGGTCCGCAAGTGACGCTCCGGCTGCCAGGCCTGAGATAACTGTCTGTCCGGGGGCACTTTACCCACCCCGATTGAGGTGGCGACGAATTGTGCTGTATCATTGCTGAGAGCAGGCTTGCTCTCTCTTCATATCCAAGGCCTGAAACTAAAAGTTCCTCTACGCTCATCAACCTTCTCTGTCGTGTGTCATGTTGATGTTGGCCAGGTTGGGCCTTGGAATAAAGCATTGAAAAACTGAATTGGTGTCTGGACACTTGCTCTTTACTTACACTCACAGAAGTCACCCTTAGACCAAGTCAAGAAGGTAACTTAGAAAGCCGGTCCCAAACTAATCAGCGGCTCCTTCGGGGGTGAGCGCTACATTATTATTGCTATATAAACAAAAAAATACCGAAACACTTTTTTCTTAGTTTCTGTTATACAATTAGATGTTTTTGTAAAAATAACCCAAAACAGTGTATATTATTTAGTCTGTGTGAAAGGTATAGAGTCTACAAAACATGGTATGGTGGTGATCGGGATGTTGTTATGGCATATGGTGGTGTTAAGAACAATGGTATGACACATGGCGATGATCAGGAGACTGGTATGAGGTATGGCGGTGATCAGGATAGTAGTGTTACAATGAGTACTGTTGATACGGACAGGCTGCACTCTTTATTTGTATTATGCTGGGGGCAGTCATCAAGATCACTGGTATAGGGTATGGAGGTGATCAGGACACTAGTATGGTGTATGGCGTATGGCTTGTGATCCAGATGCTGGTATGACGTAGTGGTGATCAGGATGCTGGTATAGTGTATGGCGGTGTTCAGGGCACCGATATGGCATGGGTCAGGACGATGGTATGGTGTATGGCAGTGTTACTATCAGGGCTGTGGAGTCGGTAGATAAATGTTCCGACTCAGACTCCTCAGTTTTATGTACTTCCGACTCCGACTCCTCGACTCCTCTGTATTAATATGCAAATGTATTTTATACATTCCTTGAGGGAAAGAAACGCAACCTACCACAGGACTACTGGCTGGGAAGCCAACAGTCTACTGTATTGCACAGTTTAAGCAAAAGACAAACACAATGAAAACAATCAAGTGGCTGGATAGTAGCAGCAGGCATAAACATCAGGAACAGGATCTTTACCAGTTCAAAAATACAAACCACATTATTTGGTTGTTTTAGAACAAAAACAAAGCTTATCTATAATGAACCAAAAACAAAATCTGTAAAACCTAGAAATGGTTTATATTAATCTTGAAATGTAGTTATAGGGTTAGCAAATGCAAATCAATTCAATGTAGAGTTCTAAGGAAGAGAATTGCCTCTGCCAGATCCTCTTTCATAGAGGCTCTTAAGTCAGACCGTTTTGCGGTTACGTGAGGCACTGCATGCATTGGTCTTATTCTTACAGTAGAGAAGTCATTAATTATAACTTTTTGTGAATTGGGACATTTAAACTTGCTTTTTTTTTTTTTTTGAATTCCAATCTAAATTTAGTAGGAGTCGGAGTCGGTGCATTGTTTGCCGACTCCAGGTACCCAAAATTTCCCCCGACTCCGACTCCTCGACTCCGACTCCACAGCCCTGGTTACTATGAGCACTGGTGACACTGGGACAGGTGACAGGGGCTGGCTGCACTCTTAATTTGTATTATGCTGGGGGCAGCGATCAAGATCACTGGTATAGGGTATGGCGCTGATCAGGACGCTGGTATGGCATATTGGTGATCAGGACGCTGGTATGGCATATTGGTGATCAGAGGGGGTCTCATGACCCAAAGGGACCAAGTCTTGTGTAGGGAGATTAGGTGGGTCAGGTAAGTATATCCCTGCTGTCCTCCCTTCTAGAACACAAGCAGTTAACCTATGCAGTGCGGGTGATACAGTATATTACTGGATTATAAACAGTATAAGCACTTATTTAAATTTTTTGCATAGCTATACCTGCAAAGGGGCCCACCTGAAGTGATCTAGCAGGACTTCATTTTCTGAGTAAAGCTTTAAAGTGATACTAAAAAATAATTTTTTTGGTTTGTTAAAAACTACAAACATGTTATACTTACAGTACCTGCTCTGTTGCAGTGGATTTGCACAGACCAGCCCAGATCCTCCTCTTCTCGGGTCCCTCTTCAGTGCTCCTGGCCCCTTCCTCCTGTTGAGTGCCCCCACCGCAAGAAGCTTGCTATGGGGGCACCTGAGCCAAGCCACTACTCCCCGTGTCCATTCAGACACACAGCCGTGGTGTGGCCCCACCCCCTTTTTCTCCTCATTGGCTGCCTGACTGACAGCAGCAGGAGCCAATGGTGGCGAGCTGCTGTCTCAGCCAATGAGGGGAGTCCCGGGCAGCCGAGACATTCCTACAACGTCGCTGGATAGAGATGGAGCTCAGGTAAGTATCAGAGCGGCTGAAAGGAGCTGCTACACACAGAAGGCTTGTTATCTTAAAGCATTAAGATTGTAAAGGTGCAAGGTTTTTAATCACTTTAGGCATTCTGTTGCAGTGCATTAATGCTTAATGCCGAGCCCCGAATTTCCGTGGGTGCGATCCCGCGTCACTCTCTCCACGGCTTTTCGGCTCTTCATTGGATAGATTGACAGCAGCGGGAGCCAATGTCAATCAAATCCAATGACGCGGCCGCCATGGGGCTGTGCGGGGCCGTGTCATACAAATCGGCGTCAATGGACACCGAGTGTATGACACAGGAGCGCACCCGCACGGTAATTCCCTCGGGAGAGACCGGGGAGGAGCTGCAAGAGCCGCAGAGGGACCCCAGAAGAGGGCGATCTGGGCCACACTGTGCAAAACGAACTGTACAGTGGAGGTAAGTATGACATGTTTGTTATTTAAAAATAAAATTAAAAAAAAGGAACCTTTATAACAACTTTAATTTAAATGCATCAGCACTGATACTCAACAACAGGCAGCATCAAATCATGTGCACCTCACATTACCCAGCAGAAGCTTATTATTTTATTGAAAAGAACAGCCCAACTATAAAAAAAAATCATCTTGTGAATAGAATATAAAAACACAAAGTATGTTTCTTCACTGAACCAGCAGTTTTCACGCTGGTGTCTAAGCAGACATAACAAGCTTACTTTTAACATAGTGATGAAAATTGCAATGTGTTGCAAAACCAGACAAGAGAAAAAAAAAACATCTCAGGAAACACAACCCAAAAAAAAACACACAGAGACCACAATGCAGGTAGTATTCCCCTGTGTGGGACCACATCCGCCAGCCACTGCGCTTCGCAGCTACTAACGGCACTGATCACCCACAAGGGAGTAAATGTTACTGTGAAATCTACAGTATATATACATTTATTATGGAAGAATTTCATGCTAGCCCCTGGTCTCCACAGTAGAATAGCCTGGCCACTCAGTAGATTGTGGTTGCCTTCTTCCCACAAAACACCCAGATATGTTCCTTTTGCTCATTTAAGCCTTGTGCACATTAGGTGTTTGCCCAGCTCCTCTGAACACCTTTGCTCCTGGCAACAAAAAAAAAAGCAGCTAAAAAAAAACAAAAAAAACTCACCTAATGCCGCATTGTGCACGCTGGTTTAGGTAATTCAGGTGTTCATTTATTCTATTGGCCGGAATATTAAAGTATTCATTTATCAAGCGCTAAATGCGTATAGACATGTTTATAGGCATGCCAAGCAGTTTTTATGCTTAACCACTTGAAGTCCACGCCTTTTCTAGCACTTTTTATTTACAAGTTAAATCTGTATTATTTTACTAGAAAATTACTTATAAGCCCCAAGCATTAATGTATATATATTTTTTTAAATGCCATTTTTGGGGAATGAATTAAAAAAATATATATACACCACCAATTTTTTTTGTATAATATGAAAGATGATGTTACGTCGGGTAAATAGAGATCTAACATGTCGCACTTTAAAATTGTGCACGCTTGTAGAATGGCGACAAACTAAAATAATCGCCTATGGAGTACTGTAAACACCTTTACAGGTTACCCGTTTAGAGTTACAGAGCAGGTCTAGCACTAGAACTATTGTTCTCGCAGTGCACCGAACACTGTTTACTAATGCGTGTGCTACTTACGTATGCGTTTGCATGCAAGCACAGAGGGATGGGGGCTCTCTAAAAAAAAAAAAAAAAAAATTGTATTTTACTTTTTATATTTACACTTTTTTACCCTTTAATTCTTTTTTTGATCACTTTTATTCCTATTATCAGGAATGTAAACATCCCTTTTAATAGAAATAAGGATGACAGGTCCTCTTTATGAAGAGATCTGGAGTTCTCAAATCTCTTTTTTACCCTTAAAGCGGAGTTCCACCCAAAAATGGAACTTCCACTTTAAAGGGAAGGTGACCCCCTGAAATACCACATTTGGCATGTCATGGCAGTTAAACACTCCATTCCTGAACACGCAAATGATTATTTTTTCCAGCCTCTAAACAATCTTGCAAATGCCTATGAGTGCAAAGCCACATGGGCCAATATAGAGCTGCGTTTAGTAAAGGTCTGATCAATCCTCTAGACCTGGTTGCCGTGTCCCATCATAGAATATTGGATGGCTTATGAAGGTGCACACTAGACTAGGATTGCTAATGTACAGCACTCAGCACAACAATATTTAGAGTACTTACAGTAATGACTGTACAGCCATGATATTCTCAGTTTTTTTCCCCATGATTACTTTGGTTACATTAGATCCTGCCTACATATTCACAGTATGAGCAACATTTTCCATAAGCAAGGAGCATCGGTTTAATAACTAAAATACCTTTTTTTTCTAAAGTGTGCAGTAAAATTAGTCTATATATGCAGTAAAGCATGCTTGTTGTTATACTCTCTGTGTAACTAATGCCCTGTACACACGGTCGCTTCATCCGATGAAAACGAACCGATGGATTTTTTCATCAGATATTCGATGAAGCTGACTTTCATCAGTCTTGCCTACACACCATTGGTTAAAAATCCGATCGTGTCCAACGCGGTGATGTAAAACACAACGACGTGCAGAGACAAATGAAGTTCAATGCTTCTGAGCATGCGTCGACTTGATTCTGAGCATGCGTGGATTTTTGACCAATGGATTTCCCCACAGACGATCGTTTTTTTCTATCGGTTTTTTAACCATCAGAAAATTTTAAAACAGGTTCTATTTTTTTTCACCGATGGGAAAAAAAACGATGGGACCCACATACAATCGGTTCGTCCGATGAAAACGGTCCATCGGACCGTTTTCATCAGACGAACCGATCGTGTGTACAGGGCATTAGGGATTGATCCTCTGCAATGTATAAACAGGTGGTTTGATCCTGGCTTCTCTGATCCTCCCCTTCTTCCACTGTCCCAAACCCATCTCCTGATAAGACAGAGCCTTTGGAGTCACTCTGTACATGCTCAGTTTGATGAGTTTTTTTTATTATTCCTTGGGAGGGTGCATGTGATCAGCACAGGGCCAATCACCACTCTCCAGACAGAGGGTTAGGGATCCTAAATCCTCATAGACACAGTCTGAGGAGAATGAAAACTCATTCTACAAACTTTGACACTGATAGAAGTCACAATAATTGAATGTCTATGTTCTGTGTACTGTGGGAGACCAGATGTAACGAATGCAGGGCCCTGGCTTTAGTAACACTTTAAAGTCCCCTGGAACATTATCTACCCTCTGAAAGCAAAGGCACTGTAGAATAAAAAGATGCTAGTTGCATGACATATGAGCATTTTCAGAAAATAAAAATTTAGCACACAAACACACTTTAAAAGCGGGGGTTCACCCTAAAAACGATTTTCTAACATTACATCCAGCTCACTCTCTACATTGACAGTATGCCGTTAGTTTTTATTTTTTTTTCTGTAAATACCTCGTACAGCTATTTTCTTCCCCGGCTTCCGGGTAGGGCCTCCCGCGGGAGTGGGCGTTCCTATCTAGCAGGTGATGACAAAAATGACCTCCACCCGTCGCATAAGGAGCGGCACGAGTTTCCGAAAGAAGGCGAGTCGGCGCTATACGGCGCCTGCGCACCAACGTTCGGCTTCTTTCGGCAACCGAAGCACCTTTAAGTAGTTTTGTCACTTCCCACCACTTCCTGGTTCCTTGCCAAGCAAAGGAAGCTGTAGGCTTGCCCCCACTGCCCCCTGGGAAGTCCAAGTCACACATCCCAGTGGGTAGTGTTTTGGCGAGTGGCACACAAATATTTCATGGATCTTCACACATGACATGGGTCTTTCCAGGTGTTCTGGCCCTGATCAAGACCTGTGACTTGTCTGCACATGCGCATAGAACTTATCCTCGCATGTGCGCAGGCATACCGCGGGACTCAGCTAGGTCCAAAATCCAGCCAGTCCTGGAGAACTGTGGCATGTCTTTTTTCATTACGGAGATGTCAGTGCATGCATGGAATCTTGCACAGCCCATACAATAGTCAGGGTTTTTTTTTTTCCATTGAACATGCAGGTTGAAGGTAAAAAATTACCTTATCTCAAATCCACACAATTGAGGTGGATGGGAGAATCTTCCAGCTGAGCTATTGTATTCTGATAGTGGGGAGACTTCAATGCCATCAGAATACACTAGTACATCAGCGCTGCCTACTATAGCCTGATCAAGCGGGGAAAATTCAATAGAGCGGTTGTACAGAAGTCATTCAGTAGATCAACTTCTGTACAACCACAGTGCCCATAAATGGATCCATGAACAGCCAGCTTAAAGTGGCTATAAAGGATAAAGTTTTTTTTTAATTTCATGCATCCTATGGTAGGTAAAAAAATAGATAAATTCTGTGTGCTGTCCCACCCCCCCCCCCCCCCCAATACTCACCTGAGCCCCCTCTTGATCCAGCTATGTGCACTAGAGTCTCAGCTGTCCCAGGACTTCCTCTCCTCCTCGGCTGAGACAGCAGCAGGAGCCATTGCTGTCAACGACCGAAAACGAGAGAGTGGGGGGCGGAGCCGAGCCGCGGCTCTATGTGTCTTATAGATGCATAGGGCGGGGCTCAGAAAGGAGCATGCAGCAGTGCCCCCATAGCAAGTGGCTTGCTATTGGAGGCACTGTTCAAGGGGGAGGGGCCAGGAGTGCCGGCAGGGGACCTGGGAAGAGGATCAGGGCTGCTCTGTGCAAAAGGAAGCACTTGATTTTTTTTCACAGCTGTGTTTAACTGTTATGCAGTGCAGCCTGTTGCAAGGCATTGCAGTGCGTCTCACTGCACAAAAAATACAATGTCATAGGACAAAAGGGACTAGAGGTCGACCGATATATCGGGCGATTTTTGGCACTTTTAAATTAATCTGCATTGGCCAATTGTTTTTAAAAAAAGCCGATTTACTTCAGCGCAACTTGCAAATAACTTCTGTATCATAGAAGTCAATGCAAGTTGCCTGAAGTTTCCGGTGGAGCGACTTGTCTCTGGGCAGCTTGCCAAGTGTGAGAAAAGAATACAATGTTTCTACTTATCAATGAACTGAACTCCTGTGTAGAAGTTCTCAGTTTAACCATTTAAAGACTAAATCTTTTCTGACACTTGTTGCTTACAAGTAAAAATCCTGTATTTTCTGCTATAAACCCCAAACATTATATATATATTTTTTTTTAGCAGAGACCCTAGGGAATAAAATAGCGGTTGTTGCAATATTTTATGTCACATGGTATTTGCGCAGCGGTCTTTTCAAACGCAATTTTTGGAGAAAAAAGTACACTTTAATGGATTTTTAAAAAAACTAAACACTAAAGTTAGCCCGTTTTTTTTTTTTTTTCTTCGTCCAAAAGTTTTGAGTACCTGTTTTTGTGCCTGCTTCCTAAATTTCCTTACCGAAGATGGCCGGGGCAGCACCCGAGAGTCGAGGGAGAGATCGACTTCGGGTGCCGACATCGCGGACGCCCAGGACAGGTAAGTGTCCATATATTTAAAGTCAGCAGCTGCAGTATTTGTAGCTGCTGAATTTTAATATTTTTTTTCGCTGGAGCCCTGCTGCTTTCACACTAGAGCGGGCAGGCGTTTCGGCAGCAGTGCCCATTCATTTCAATGGGCAGGAGTGGTGGAGGAGCAGTATACACCGCTCCAAAGATGCTGCTTGCAGGACTTTTTTTTAACATCCTGCCAGCGCACCGCCTCAGTGTGAAAGCACTCGGGCGTTCACACTAATGCCGCGTACACACAATCATTTTTCGGCATGAAAAAAAATGACGTGTTTAAAAACGTCATTTAAAATGATTGTGTGTGGGCCTCACATCGTTTTTCGGCTTCTGAAAATTTGAGCATGCTTCATTTTTTTAACGTCGTTTTTAAAATCGTGTGTGGGCAAAAATGACGTTTTAAACCCGCGCATGCTCAGAAGCAAGTTATGAGACGGAAGCACTCGTTCTGGTAAAACTACCAGTCATATTGGAGTAAGCACATTCATCACGCTCGAACAGACAAAAAAGCGCGAATCGTCTTTTACGAACAAGTAACCAGCTAAAAGCAGCCCAAAAGCGAATAGAATTTCTCCTTTAGAGTGCCGTCTTACGTGTTGTACGTCACCGCGCTTTGTTCATCATTTTTCAAAAACGATGGTGTGTGGGCAACATCGTTTTTAATGATGAAGTTGGAAAAACTTTGTTTTATGGACATGCTGAAAAACATTGTTTTTTTTCATGCCGAAAAACGATCGTGTGTACGCGGCATAAGACTGCAGGGAAGCCGTTTTGCAGGCACGTTACAGGCGCTAAGTGCCTGAAAAACACCCCATTGTGAAAGGGGTCAAACTGTTATATTTTATGAGATGATGGGGAAAAGAAATTTAAAAATCCATCTAACATATCGGGCCAAAAAAAAATAAAAAAATCGGCATCGTATATCGGCCATCGGCCGCCACAATTTCTAAATATCGGCATCGGCCAGAGAAAAACCCATATCGGTCGACCTCTAAAAAGGGACGCTGCTTTGTTCCCGATTCGGGACACGCTGCTGTATGGAGAAGTAATCAGACAGAACATTTCCTGCCATTTTGGAATCAGATCATAATTAGGACTGTAATTAACATTGCGTTTGGCACATCAATGGAGAATGCTAGAAAATCCAATAGCAGTTTCTGCTTTATCAAAAAAAAAAAAATTGAATGAAAACAAACACCAGAAAATTGTACTACCTGTAAGAAAAACAAACCCGGATTTAATTCAGTCAGTCGCAGTATCCCAAAAAGAAAAAAACGATAGAGAAGCAGAAAAATCCCTTATTAAGGCTGCCAAACTGTCACACTGCCTAAATAACCAGCCGGGCCGCCCGGTTCTATTTACAAACATCTCCCGCTTTTTATCTTGTCAAACTCCTCTGTGCCTAGCTAGCCTAACGCAGAGACCCCTCAGAAAGATGCAGAGACAGCAATTACTGCCACTTCAAGTGCCAGGCTAGCCGGCCTTTAAAAAGTGTCTGGAACATTATGACAGCATCTGAATGAAAACAAGAAATGTCTTCTTTTTAGCAGACAGGAAGAGGGATGACACTACTTTCCAGTTTAAACACAACTTCTTTAAACACTCCAAACGCCATCAAATTCAAAGGAAATAATGACAACCGAGACACAGCGTCAGTAAGTAGAATATACAGAATATACACAGTATACCAGCTGATTCCTAGGACCCAAATTCTGTCATTTTCCTCCAAGAGTTTAGAACTGATGCATTTTGCCAGGTCTAAGGCTGCATTCACACCTGAGCGTTTTGTCGCCTAAAGCGCGACGCTCAAATACGCTAGAGGGGAAAAAATACATTATCCCCTATGGAGATGGTTCACATCTGCACGCTAATACGCCTGACGCCGAACGCCTGAAGCTCAAACAAGTTCCGGACCCTTTTTTGTCGCGCGTATCGGGCGGTTTAGGCGTATTTGAGCGTTTCCATTACCCATAGAAAGTAATGGAAACGCTCGATTCAAGTGACTAGCGCGACAACGAGCGTTTGCTACGGGCGTTTCGTCGCTTTAATCAATAGAACTTTTCACCCAGGCAGGAGATTAAAAAAATCTACCGAAATAGCAATAAGTGATGAAAAGATAATAATTTTTCCTATTGGCTAAAATAAAAAACGTTGAAGTACAAAAACGTCGGACGACGCTGTGCGCAAATAAGCATGAATACGCGCGACAAAACGCCGGGAAAAAACGACCGACGCTCAGGTGTGAATGCAGCCTAAGGCCTCATGCACACCGGGCTTAGAAACGCCACTTTTAAAAAGTGTTTGGTGTTTTTTTTTCCTAGCCTGTAAACGTGTCTCTAGGTAAGCCTATGGGGGTTATTTACGAAAGGCAAATCCACTTTGCACTACAAGTGTAAAGTGCACTTGAAATTGCAATGCATGTGCACTTGGGAGTGCAGTCGCTGTAAATCTGAGGGGTAGATCTGAAATGAGGGGAAGCTCTGCTGATTTTATCATCCAATCATGTGCAAGCTAAAATGCTGTTTTTTATTTTCCTTGCATGTCCCCCTCGGATCTACAGCGACTGCACTGCCAAGTGCAATTTCAAGTGCATTTTGCACTTGTAGTGCAAAGTGGATTTGCCTTTAATAAATAGCCCCCTCTGTGTCCATGCTTACATAGGCGTTTACAGGAGTATTAGAAGAGAAGCGTTTACAGGCTGGAAACAAAAAAACGTCACGTGAGCATTCAGTAGAGGAGCTTTTTGGGCAAACTGCTGATTGCGTCTAAACGTGCTTAAACACGTAGCGTTTGAGCGTTGATTTCAATGTGCAAAATAAAATATTCTGGCCAATGGAATCAATCAATATCCAAACACTTGATGCGTCTAAACACCTTATTATAGGCTTACCTATAGGTAAAAAAAAAAATGATAACAAAACAGGGGTGCTTTACTTCACATTACCATTGTACAGAAGGCAAAATAAAAATTCATTGCATTACATCTTCAGCAAAAAAAAAAAAAAAAATCACAGAAATAACCTCATCAGAGGAAGTCTTCAAAAAAAGGAAATAAAACCCACATAGATCAGAGCACATAACAGAACAGTTATAACAGAGTGTAAACATTAACATGTAGCCCAAACCCCACACCCAGACCGTCTACCCCACTTCTGCTCATTACGCTGGCCAGTAAACTGGAGGTCCATTGGGCCCAGATATTCTCAAACTTCCATGGGCATCCCCGATAATATATGGAAATTTGTACATTGGAAGGGCAGTGTCTACCATAGCCTCCCAGGAGGATATGCCAGGGGGAGACGGGGACGACCGCTTCACTAAAATTTCCTTTTTCGCACAGTAGAGGAGATATGCCATCAAAAAACTGTGGTGAGATCTCTGTTCATCATCCGGGATACCCAACAGTGCTAGTAATAGAGTGAGGGGGAGAGTCAGCTGTGACCTCCCGTTCATACAAGGGAGCTTACTCCCACTTTAACTAGATGCCGACCACCCCACGCAAATTTACTGTGGCAGGGCAGCCGTTCCTGGCAGAATGACGTACCCATACAGGATTCTGCACTTCCGGGTCTGGGACGTGCGAGCGCGCCACTGGTGACCCACTTTCACAATGATTGGACACAGCAGGTGCCAATTAGCGGGTACAGTGGACACAATGTCTGCCGGGATCGGTTGGGAGATAGGCAGAATGGCGACCTTCCTATGTAAACAAGGCAGATCGCCGTTCAGTGCCAAGGGAAGGCTGTGATCCTATCTTCCTGCTAAGCAGGAACACGGATCTCTGTCTTCCCAATAGTACAAGCACCCCCACACAGTTAGAAAGCACTCCCTAGGCACACATTTAACCTTTCGATCGCCCCGGATGTTAACCCCTTCCCTGCCAGTGTCATTAGTACAGTGACAGTGTACAGCTGGGCGATTTTGGCCCCCAGAAAAATCTGCGATTAAAAAAAAAAAAAAAAAAACTTGATTCACGATTTGATAGTTTTTTTTTTTTCTAATGGACACCGCGCTGGTCCTAAGTTTTTAGGCGAGGCCGCGGCTTTGGCCTAGTCCACCGTGATCCTGGGAAAAGGCCGCGGCCTTGCCTAAAAACTTAGAACCGGCGCTCCGCGGACTAGGCCGAAGCCGCGGCCTCACCTAAAACATACTGCCCGCAACTCACTGCGATCCTGTGAAAAGGCCGCGAGCGGCATCCGGCCTCGCGGCCTTTTCCCAGGATCGATTTGGTCAAAATCCGAATCAATTTGCCCTCCCAACTCAATTCAAAATTCAAATAGATTTTTTTCCCAGCCCTATGACAGTGCATTATTATTATTATTATTATTATACAGGACTTATATAGCGCCAACAGTTTGTGCAGTGCTTAACAAATGAAGGCTGCATTCACACTATAACACAGCGTATTTTGCCGCGTCAATCTGCGGCGTATTGTACCGCGACAAAACGGGACGCTTTAACCTTTTTTTTTTTTACAACACATTGTTGTCTATGCCGAAAGCCGCCTGAAAAAAAGGGTCCGGGACTTGTTTTCAGGCGGCAGGCGTACGGCGTTCGGCGTGAGATGTGAACCATCTCCATAGACAAGAATGTAAAATCACCCCTCCAGCGGCACGAGCGTCGGGCGTAAATATACGCGAAGGTGTGAATGCAGCCTTAACCACTTGCCGACCGCGCACCACCGAAATACGTCCACAAGGTGGCTCTCCTAGGCGAGAGCACGTAATATGACGTCCTGTCTATTAGCCGCCACTAGGGGTGTAACGGATCGTCACCGATCCGTGATCCGAACGGGCCGCCCCGTTCGGATCGGCACACCCCGCGATCCGCGGAGCGCTCCGGAGCCTAGGCCTAGGAAAGTCCCCGGCTTCGGCCTAGCTCCGGAGCGATCTTGCTCCACCCAGTCTGCTTGCCAGAGCCCAGCGTGACACGCCTCCCCGGGGAGGCGTGTCACGCTGTGCACTGGGCTCTGGCAAGCCGACATGGAGAGGGAATAGTAGCAGAGAAGCACTAGTGTGAGAGGAGGGGGGGGGGGGGAGAGCACATTTCACGGGTGGATTAAAGAGGAAGCAGGTGAGGCTGTTTGGGACTTGTTAAAAGTACAATCTTGATGTTTTTACAGCTATATATATATATATATATATATATATATATATATATATATATATATATATATATATATATATATATATATATATATATATATATATATATAGAGCTGTAAAAACATCAAGATTGTACTTTTAACAAGTCCCAAACAGCCTCACCTGCTTCCTCTTTAATCCACCCGTGAAATGTGTGTGTGTGTGTATATATATATATATATATATATATATATATATATATATATATACATACATACATACATACATATATATATTACACACACACACACACATTTTTTTTTTTTTGCACTGATCCGAAAATGATCCGATCCGTGACTCCTGATCCGAGGATCGATCCGATCCGTGAGTTTTTTGATCCGTTACACCCCTAGCCGCCACTAGGGGTGCGCGCGCGCCGCCGGAGGCGGCTAATAGACAGGACGTCATATTACGTCCTGTCTGTGAGGCCACCCCCCCCCCCCACAGTAAGAACACACCCAGGCATACTTAACCCCTTCCCCGCCCCCTAGTGTTAACCCCTTTACTGCCAGTGGCATTTTTATAGTAATCCAATGCATTTTTATAGCACTGATCGCTATAAAAATGCCAATGGTCCCAAAAATGTGTCAAAAATGTCCGAAGTGTCCGCCATAATGTCGCAATACCGAAAAAAAAATCGCTGATCGCCGCCATTACTAGTAAAAAAAAATATTAATAAAAATGCCATAAAAATACCCCCTATTTTGTAAACGCTATAACTTTTGCGCAAACCAATAAATAAACGCTTATTGCGATTTTTTTTTACGAAAAATATGTAGAAGAATACGTATCGGCCTAAACTGAGGAAAAAAAATGTTTTTTTATATATTTTTGGGGGATATTTATTACAGCAAAAAGTAAAAAATATTCATTTTTTTCAAAATTGTCGTTCTATTTTTGTTTATAGCGCAAAAAATAAAAAACGCAGAGGTGATCAAATACCACCAAAAGAAAGCTCTATTTGTGGGAAAAAAAGGACGCCAATTTTGTTTGGGAGCCACGTCGCACGACCGCGCAATTGTCTGTTAAAGCGACGCAGTCCCGAATCGCAAAAAGTACTCTTTGGGCAGCAATATGGTCCGGGGGGTAAGTGGTTAAGGCAGACATTGCAATTTGGTACAAGAGGAAACAGACGGCCCTAATCTCTAGGGCTTACAATCTAGGAGATATTTTTTTTAGCACCGATCCCTCTATTAATGTCACTGATCCACAAAAAGTGTCAAAAGTATCAATTAGGTTTTTGATTTGTCTGCCGCAATGTTGCAGTCCCATTATATGTCGCTGATTGCTGCCATTACTAGTAAAAAAAAAAAAAAAATTCTAGTTTGTAAACGCTAGAACTTTTTTTAACCAAAACATATAGCAGAATACATATTGGCCAAAATTGATAAGCAAATTAGATTTTACATTTTTTTTTTAATTGGGTGTGTTTTAGATTAGAAAATTTAAATATGTTTTTTTTTTATATTGACTATATATTTTTTTGTTTATAGCGCAAAAAATTAAAACCGCAGGCATGATCACATACCACCAAAAGAAAGCTCTAATTGTGGGAGAAAATGACCTACATTTTATTTGGGTACAGCATCGCATTATCGCGCAATTGTTAGTTAAAATAAAGCAGTATCGCAAAAATTGGCCTAGTCAAGAAGGGGAAGCATTCCGGAGCTGAAGTAGTTAAGCCCCCATTAAGAAATGCTATGACTAAATTCAGAATAGTTTCGTTTATTACATGATTTGCTATGTAAATGACCCAAGGTATCAGGTTCAATACTCTTTCACTTTCGGGTGGACGCCTATGTGATATACTAGGATTTCGGGATCACGATATTCGGATCGTGTGTATGGGCATTAGCCACAGATGAACGTGAAACAGAACTGTGGACTTTACCCCAATTTGTGTGAGTGTCAGTCCAACAAAAGTGCTCCCACACATCTCTGCACTCATGAAAGAGTCTTTCTACTTCTCAGCTACTGAATTACAAAGACCGACGAAGGGGACGTTTAGCCCAGAGATGAGTCAGCAATAATCTCCTGTCTGGGTTGCAGTTACACCCACCAAATCATTTCATTTTTCAGTCACAAATTACAAAAGCACAAATCTTTAAAGGCAAATTGTCTACAAAAAAAATGTATTTCAACTCTTCTTACTCGTGCATTATATACCCATGAATGCATCTATTTCCATGTGTATCAAAGCATAAAAGAGAGGAGGAGGAGGAAAAGCACAAATCACACAGTACCAAGTATGAAACGCAACCTTGAAGAATGCTTCTACTAAGCAGTATTCAACTATAAACCGCGCTATGGACGTTCAGCGACAGCAAACATTTGGGTCTGTTCATCGTCATCACGATTATTATTATTATTATTGTAATAATACAGGATTTAGAATTTCTCACTTGTGGGATTCTGCGCAGTCAGTCTTGTGATCCAGGCACCCCATTTAGAAAGCAAACGCAGGCCCTTGACTCAGACAGCAGCACAGATTGGTCAAACACGTCCCCAGCCTGGAGCAGCAAAATCATCCGTCTTCTCCTTTCCTTATTCCACGCTTTGCTCTTGTCAGCAAATTCACTCTGAGCATGTGCACTGCAGCAGAGCCCAGCCGGCTCCTCTTCATCCTAACCTGGGAGCTATTGCTCGGGGGATTGCTGGAGGCCAGTGTTCATTTTGGCAGCAAAATGACATTTTAGTTTTAGTCCCATTTTAGTCTTCTGCAATTGTTTTAGCTTTAGTCGTATTTTTTTTTCGCAAGAAAATAGTTTTAGTCATATTTAGTCGACAGTACTCATTTTAATCAGACCTAATGGGTGTAACTGAAGCGGAGGACCCCCCCCCCGAATTATTTTTTTTTTTTTTAAAGCCAGCAGCTACAAAACACTTACCTGTCTTGCGCTCCCGCAAAGTCGGCAGACGAGGACAAGCAATCACTCGGTCCTCGGATGCTGCCGCCGCCATGCTCGGTGAGGGAATCAGGAAGTGAAGTCTTGCGGCTTCACTACCCGGTTCCCTACTGCACATGCGCAGCAAGCTGTCACTGGCCCCCACTCTCTCCTGGGAACACTGCGTTTCCCAGAAGACAGTAGGGGGGGGTGACGCGAAGGGGCGTGACTCCCATGGGAGTCAATACCTGGAAGTGGTGCAAATACCTGTTTTATACAGGTATCTGCACCCCCCTCCCCCTGAAAGGTGTCAATGTGACACCGGAAAGGGGGGGGTTCCAAAAAGCAGAAGTTCCACAATTTCCAAACTCATATACTGCTGGAGTAAAAAATCTCATATGTTATTATTTAAAGGAGTTGTAAAGGAAAACATTTTTTTTGCTGAAATGACTGTTTACAGGGTATAGAGACAGAATAGTTAACTAATTCCTTTTAAAAATAATTTAAAATAGATAAAGATCAATCATATAATGTACCTACAGTTTCAGTTCCGTTTTTGCATGCGGTTTCATGCTTCTGTGATGAACAGAGCACACAGAGCCAATACAGGGCAGTGATGGTTTGTAAAACGAAACTGATTGGTGTTGAGGGGTTTTAGACACACAGTAATCACACCTCATTAATTAGTGACCACAGAGAGAAAGCTCCCATGACTTTCATCAGGAAACAGACTGTTCAGAACAGAGAAGCATTACAGCAACATCAGAGCAAAAACGAACAATGAAGACATGAAACCAGGACTGCAGTAAGGTAAAGGAAGCTATTTAGCTAAAAAAAAAAAAAAAAAAAAAAAATTCCTTTAGTGACCCTTTAAGGTATTGAGGTATGAACATGCACTACAGACCAGTGTTCATTTTTTAGGTCAAATTTAAATGTAGTTATAGCCTAAAGCCTCATGGACACAATCGGATTTGCATCGGACAAAGCGTAGGACTTTTGTTCCGAAGGGCGTTGGCCGTGAACTTGTATTGCATACAAACGGCAAAGAATTGTCGGCCAACAAACACAAAACTACGTGGCTTTTTAGCTCATTAGCACCACCCTTTTGAGAACTTCTGCTAATGTTGTGTTATGGTGAGCATTGCTTCTGAGCATGCGTGTTTGTACTTTGAAGTTTTGTGTACACACGATCGGATAATTCGATAACACACAATTGTTGGCAGAAAATTTTAAAGCATGCTATCCCACATTTGTCCACGGAAAATCTGACAATTGTCCTATGGAGCATACAAAACGGTCAGATTTTCCACCAACAGCCTGCCATCACACAATTCCCATCGGAAAATCCGATCGTGAGGCTTTATGGATCATTGGTGCTGATGAATATCAGTGGGTGGGGGAGTTCTTCAGAAGTCTGAATCAGCAAAGTTGCGGGTTTTCCTTATTACGGGCACAGACTTCCGTTGTGTGACATCTGCCGTTCACAAGGCAGTCCTCGTTCTGTCACATTTTGGTGCCAGCTAACTGTATAAAAAGGGGGAAGCGAGCGCTGAATACTTCCTCTTCAAGTGTAAAATAAGAAAAATAGCTTTAACACTTCCTTTTCAAAACTGGTTTCTCTTTTACACCATTGTTCATTTCTCTTGAAGAACTTAAATAAGCAATATTTTTTATCTTATCTGGCAAATAACATTGGAAATAAAAAAAAATGACAACCTTTTCTGAGAAAAAAAAAAAAAGCAAAGTGCACTCTGTACTGTAAATTCTGTATGTCATACCAGAGCAGGTTTAAACCTATAAATTTTGAATGGGCTGAAATCACACTGCACCAAAAGTAGTGCCTGCATCACCGCAACCGCATCACATTTTAATTCTGTACGATGCGATCCAGTGCAGGCAAACGCACTGCATTTGGGGTATCGTTAACTTAATATTGACACCCGCTGCAGGTGATTTTTTTTAAACACAGATTGAATTAACCACTTAAGGACTGGAAGGATTTACCCCCTTAATGACCAGGCCATTTTTTGCGATGCGGCACTGCGTCGCTTTAACTGACAATTGTGCGACGATGTACCCAAACAAAATGTATGTCCTTTTTTTCACACAAATAGAGTTTTTTTGGTGTCATTTGATCACCACTTTTTGTGCTATAAACAAAAAAAAAAGCAACAATTAAAAAAAAAAAAAAAAGCAACTTTCTTTTACTTTTTGCTATAATAAATATCCCCCGGAAAAATGATTTTTGTTTCCCTCAGTTTAGGCCTATATGTATTCTTCTACATATTTTTGGTAAAAAAATATTTTTTTTTGCAATAAAGCGTATATTGATTGGTTTGCGCAAAAGTTATAGCGTCTACAAAATAGGGAATAGATTTATGGCATTTGTTTTTCACTTTACTCATAATGATTGTGATCTGCGATTTTTAGCGGGACTGCAACAGACAGATCGGACACCTAACTGACATTTTTGACACTTTTTTTGGAACCAGTGACATTATTACAGTACTCTGTGCTAAATATATGCACTGGTATTGTACTAATGACCCTGGCAGGGAAGGGATTAACATCAGGGGGCGATCAAGGAGTTAAATGTGATCCCTGTAGGTGTTTTCTAACTGTATGGGGGATGGGTTGCCTGGGGAAACACAAAGATCCATCTTCATGCATAGCAGAAAGACAGTATTTGTGTGATCTCCCCTGTCAGAACGGAGATCTGCCTTGTTTACACAAATTCCTTTATATTCCACTGACACTGGGGTCACCAGAAAGGAAGCGAGAGAAAATCTCCAACAGGGACACAGTCAAAAAAAAAAGCTGACAGAGGTTCTAGCCTTCAATTTTCCCTCCTAACTTTCTTGGCTTGGCATATACTAGGAGTCTGACACATTAGTTATAAAACTCATTTGATAATAATAATAAGCATTTAACCCCTTAAAGCATATCATATATGGTCAAAATGTAAAATCTTATATTCCTTTCCATGTTGTATTTCAATTATTTCTAGCCTGCTCCTATTGTTCTGAATGATCTTGAAGTTTGTAAACTTACTTTGTGACAATCCCCACAAATTTACTTCTTTGTATTCTATGACAAATATTTACTATGCCCTGTTGATTGTCACTGCTGTATCACACATTTCACAGAGTCTGCCTTCTGATCTACAGAGGTGGAGTTTCAGGAGGCGGAGTCAGTACAGTGATCACTGCTTGCAGGCAAGGTACCATGGGAAATGTAGGGAATCCAGGAAATTGTGGAAAGAAATGGCTAGCAGATAGGCAGAACACAAGACATTAAGGCCCCTTTCACACTACCGCAACAAGTCGCGCGATTTTTACAGCTGTATGGCTGCACTGGAATCGGATCACATGGGTGTTCTCACCCATGTGATCTGATTCCTGTGAGAGTTCGCACTGTGATCTGTGAACCAATCTGGGGGCGTCATTAACATTGTATTGACCCATGATTAAGCACTGAACTAGTCTGAAACGCGTCGGCTGCTCTTTTTCACGATTTTTTGGCTGTACCGTGTGATGAATTTCTATTGATTTTACCAATAAAGACAACTCAAGAAGTTCTTTTGGAGTGCGGCTGTCCATCCCTTTTGATATTTTCACAACATTCTATTGACACCCGCAACTGTTCGCAGAGGGCAGCGTGAACTGCCTGCGGGAGAGATGCAATGCGGGAACTGGCGCTGTAATCGCGCTGGTTCCCACATCGCTACAGTGTACATGTACTGATAAGATAACAGAGAGTTCAGGGGCAGCTGAAAAAAATGCCCAACTGCTCCTAAACATCCGTCTACCAGCAGCAGTGTACATGTAATAAACCGTACGTGACAACGCATGTTTGGCATCCCTACATTCCAGACCAATAGGAGATTGTGTTTAGAAGTTGTATAAAATTAAAAAATTTTAAGAGTATTTAAGTTTTATTCCCTTCAACATTTCCTATTAAGAATGTCATTTTATGAGCATGCGACCTAAGGTAATAAAAACCTATCTTCAGCAAAAGGTTAAATACTTTCAATAAACAAAGCAGTAAAAAACCTATTAGTTAGTGGCTGAATCTACAAACTACAAAATCAGCCCCAATCCTGAAGGGGTTAAAAACATCAAGTCACAGGCCTCATGATTACTGTACAGCAGATGCATTTGACATGTTTCATCTCCCTATAAAACGACCCACTGGCCTCTGAAGACACCTGTTTTTCAAGTCTTCGGGGACCTATTTCGGAAAAAGATTTTTTTTTCTCCAGGGTTTGCACCTCCTCCTGCCCTGGCGATCCAATTTACAATAGCCTGTCTAGACATGGCCATTGTAAAACTGACTGACGTGTGTACATTTCTGATAAAAAGCATCCAGCCGGCACTGAGCCAACCAAGTCAAGGGGTGATATGATACTTATGTATAATTAAAAGTGACCCATTTCCTGCTTGTAATATCCACAATACAAACCTATTAAACCAGTTTCACCGCTTCAAGAAACATTGTCCTATTTCAACACAAGGCCAAAGCTTAGTTGGCATCTATAATTACAGCGTGCCAACACAAGCGATAAACACCTGAATACGTGATTGAAAGGCATATAGGTTTGCCAAAGGATATGTAATTCTGGATATGGAGCCACACATATCCCACATTGCATAGCCACAAATGTGACACCATAGTTCCTAATGAAGAAATGCATCTACCTACGTCACCCTTCTGTCCTCCTCAAATAAATCCACATTATCACCTTTGCTGGGTGAGGAGGAAGCTGACCTACGAAGTAGGAATTTGAATTCTCTTACGTGTTTCTACTCCCCTCTGCATTGGTAGACCGTCCCTGCAGTGTCTTCTCCTCTAAGCTCCAGTGGATTAGGCTGCATTCACACCTGAGCGTAGCGTTTTTTGCTGCGTTTACCGCGTTTATTACCGTGATTTTGGACAGGCCTAAAGGGTGACCAATGTTAAAGCGGAGCTCCACCCTAAAGTGGAACTCCCGCTGATCGGAACCCTCCCCCCCTCCGGTGTCACATTTGACACCTTTCAGGGGGAGGGGGGTGCAGATACCCGTCTAAAGACAGGTATTTGCACCCACTTCCGGCCACACAGTCTCGGGCAGACTGCGGGCATGACGTCACCTCCCGTCGCCCCCCGTTGTGTTCTGGGAACACTCGGCTCCCAGTACACAGCGGGAGCCAATCGGCAGGCGTAGCGCAACTCGTGCATGTGCCGTAGGGAACCAGGCAGTGAAGCCGGAGCTCTTCACTTCCTGGTTCCCTCAGCTTGGATGGCGGGGGGAGCAGCAGAGTGACGAGCGCTGGACTCCAGGACAGGTAAGTGTCCTAATATTAAAAGTCAGCAGCTGCAGTATTTGTAGCTGCTGGCTTTAAAAAAAAAAAAAATTTCAGCGCACATTCGCTTTAAAAGCAGAAAAACGCCCAAATCTGCCTAAAAAAAAGTCCCAGAACTTGTTTGAGCTTCAGGCGTTTTGGAGTGGAGATGTGAACCATCTCCATAGAGAATAATAGATTTTTTCCCCTCCAGCGTTTTGTAGCTTCAGGCTTCAAGCTACAAAACGCTCAGGTGTGAATGGGGTCTTAGCGTCCAGACATTATCAAGACCAAAAACTCAAACACAAGAACAGGAGGAATAGAGGGGAAATTATCCAATAAGCACACTAGTTGTGGTGACAACCAGGGATTCCCTCACTTCGGAGGCATTTTCTCTCACTTCTTGTTTTGGCTATGCAACACAAAGAGAAGGGAAATCGCAGGTGGACAAAAACTGCCAGGGGATATAACCCTCTCTATCAAAATGATAACATTTTGCCTTCAGTTCTACACATTGGGTATCACCATATAAAAGTGAATCTCTCAGTGCCTACAATGTTTGCTTCCTTGGAACTCAAGTTACCATCGAGAAAGGAATCTCAAAATGAGAACTGGATTCTTACCGGTTGCCGGCTCAGAAAACAAGATGGAATACTAAACAAAACAGGCTGCAATAGAAAGTATCTCCACTTTCTCTTTCTACGCATATGAAGCAACATGCCATAAGGGAGTACACAGCGGTAGAGCAGGAAATGTATACCATACCTCTGAATGTACGGGAACAATTCCTAGTGCTGTCATCACCTATTATCCTTCAGCTAGGAGGGAGGGAAAGTACTGGGTCTAACTCTGGCTGTACACGTCAGACACAGGTCAAACACTAGGAAATGATCTGACCACTGAACCATGTCTTGGCCTGCTGACAAACAGACAGACATAAATACTTACATTACATGAGCATACCTATCTGTGCGTTCTGCAGACAACACCGGTCCTAGCTTTAGCTAGTGGAAAAACAGCTACTGGCAGGAGACATGTCAAGCAAGAAAGTCTACAGATTTCATAGGGTGCCTATAAACTTCAGTAGCCTTATTAACAGGATCAGATATCATCTATTTACTAAAGGTATCCAAAAAAAAAAAAAAACTTCAGATAACCAGGAAAATCTGAATAGATGGGTAACTGTAGCGACCATAACTACCGTAATTATCGGCGTATAACACGCACTTTTTTCCCCTGGAAATAGGGGGGAAATTGCGGGTGCGTGTTTTACGCCAATAGTGTACCTTGGAAGGTAAGGAGGGGGACAAACACAGCTGTAATTCATGAGCCGTCATCTCCTGTTCGGCTCTCATGTCACACACACAGTCCCGCCACTGGCATTGGACCAGTGTTCTGTCTATCACAGGAGCTGGTCCAATGCCGATGACGGAGGCGGGACTGTGTGTGTCTGTGTGACTGCCGAGTAAAAGCCGAGTGAGAGAGTCGAACAGGAGATGACGGCTCCGATTTCATGCACTGTCCAGGCTGCATTAATGGTGAGGTTGCATTCAGGCTAAAAAGGGACATTGATAAGGCTGCATTATGAGATGGGCATTGATCATGCCACATTTATCAGGCTGCATTGGTGAGATGTGATGCAGATGCTCACTAAACATGCTGCATTGATGAGCTCTGCCCCTTATTTTAATTCAAAGTTGTTTAGTTAAAAAAGTTTTTATCCTGAAATTTCCCTCTTAAAATGTAGGTGCGTGTTATACGCCAGTGCATGTTATACGCAGATAAATACGGTACTTTATCTTCGAACTCCAGCCTTACAGGTTTCTGTCTCTAGTGCATGGTGGAAAATGATGTTGCTCAGTAATTTTTCTCCACCCCACCGCCTTCACTTTCATTGAAGTGCACTGAAGCAGACACGTTTCCTGTCTGCAAGTGCCCAGGCTTCTACAAGACTTAAAGCGGAGCTCCACCCTAAAGTGGAACTTCCACTCATCAGAACCACCCCCCCCCCCCCCCCCCAACGGTGTTCTGGGAAACACACGGCTCACAGTACACAGCGGAGACCAGTGAGCACAGCGCAGCGCGACTCGCGATTGCGCCGTAGGGAACCAGGCAGTGAAGCCCCAATGCTTCACGTCTTGATTCCCTCACCGAAGATGCCGGTGGGGGCAGCAGAGTGATGAGCGATCGCTCGTCCTCTGCTGCCGACGGCGATGGACTGCGGGACAGGTAAGTGTCCTAATATTAAAAGTCAGCAGCTGCAGTATTTGTAGATGCTGGCTTTTAATTATTTTTTGGGGGCGGAGATCCGCTTTAATGACTGTCATAGACACGCCCCTGGACTTCAGAGGCTGCCAGCCGCTGCGGTTTGTTGTGTACCATGTGGTGCACACAACTTCCATAGAGCCAGTTTCATCTGAATGAGAAAGTTACTGCAGAGCCCAGCCCCATACCCCTGTAGTAGGCACCACTACTACAGTGACCTCCACTAGCTTCTGAGTCCCATGCTGATTGGAAGGAACAGTTCAGAAACCACAGATAATTACAAGTATTCTCAGGGTGACCAGTACTTCAAACCAAACGTGAGAACTGATGAACCAGGTTCAAATATCAATATAACAAGCTGCACAATAAAAAAAAAAAACACTAAATGCTTTACTGCCAACACCGTCGCCCCAATGTGAAAGGGGTCTTAGGGCTGGTTCACACCAGATGCAGTCCAGTGCATTAATCTGCTCATGCACAGTTTTTCCATGTATTCCACTGGCCCTAGTTCACACCAGTGCAGTCAATGAAGGTAGAACATGCTGCATGTTTTCTGTACTGAATGCATTTGAAACCCAGCAAATCGCATGTAAACGCACAAGTCGATTGTCCTGAGATTTTTCAAGTGTCTAAAAAAAAAAAAAAAAAAGAAGAAGAAGAAGGAGCACACTGGAAAGCACTGAAAAAACATCAAAAACATGTGTTAACACACATATATAATATAGCATCAGGAACTCAGAAATAGCGGTGCGAACAACCTAGATTTTTACGTTTTCACAGCCCCTCCTCTTCCTCCCTAATTAATAGCATAAGCGTGACGACTAATTCTTAAAACACAAAATATGGACAGTTAATGTTTAAAGAGAGTTGGCAAAAAGCCACTTTAAAGAAACAACTTTCTTGAGAGCGATGACCTGCAAGTGCTGGCCTGAATCCTGCTGTAATAGAAATTTCTTATGGCTGGCTGCACTGTAATGTTTAGAAATTGCTCTCCTGCAGGGACAATGTGAGGCTTTCATGGTATAACCCCAATCACAAAGATCACAGAGCAGCTTCTGGAAATACAGAGCGTAGACAGAGGAGAATCCACTTAAAGTGGTCTGCCAGTAAACGATGATGCATTCTGCCATGAAAAGGCTCAGCAGTGACGTACTTAAAATAGTCACTGCTTGACTTGCTTTCAGGTGAAATGGGGTTGGATTTTCTTCTGTCAATACAATAAAGCTTACTTGGGCTTATGTACACAGGCAAACTGATGTGTCTTCATAGTCACCTTCTACATCCTCCACTCTGGGGAGAGTCGGTGCTCGATCAGACAATGCAAGGACATACCGATGTCTGCGCCAACCATGAGAGTGCTAGTAACATTCAATCTCAGTCTCTAAAGGCATATTGAATAGCGCTAGGGTGTCAGTATGTTCACAATCTACAAGCGAACAGTATTCTGGTCAATTCAAGTAAAATTAAACTGGTTTAATATATATATATAATATCTTCAAGTACTTAAAGCGGAGTTCAACCCAAAAGTGGAAGCTCCGCTTATCTGCCTCCTCCCCCCCCCCTCCTCCAATGCCACGTTTGGCACCTTTTAGGGGGGTGGGCGAGATCACTCCAGAGGTTGTCTTTGGGAAATAGACGTATAAGTGCTGCCAGCATTGCTGCAGAGGTTGAAGGGGTGGGGGGGTCGGCTGGTCAGTGCTCAGACCATACACCGCACACTGCATCAAATTGGTCTGCATGGCTGTTGTCCCAGAAGGAAGCCTCTTCTAAAGATGCTGCACAAGAAAGCCCACAAACAGTTTGCTGAATACAAGCAGGCTAAGGACATAAATTACTGGAACCATGTCCTGTGGTCTGATGAGACGATGATTTGGTTCAGATGGTGTCAAGTGTGTGGGGCGGTAACCAGGTGAGGAGTACAAAGACACGTGTGTCTTGCCTACAGGCAAGCAAGGTGGTGGGGGTGCCATGATCTGGGGCTGCATGAGTGCTGCTGGCACTGGGGAGCTACAGTTCATTGAGGGAACCATGAATGCCAACATGTACTGTGACATACTGAAGCAGAGCATTATCCCCCTCCCTTTGGAGACTGGGCCGCAAGGCAGTATTCTAGGGCCGAAACAACTAACCGATTATGAAAACTATTTTCATAATCGATTAATCAGCCAGGTTGGTTGGTCTGCATACAGAATGCACTATTTGTATACATTTTAGGAAATACAGTGCAGCACTCATACAGATCAGTACATGTCAGAAGACAGCTCAGTACACCATACATGTCAATAAGTGCCTGAGAACTTGTAAATGTGTGAGGAGCAAAGCCTCATGGGACATGTAGTCCTGGGCTCGATGTGAGCGGCTGTAAAGGCAGAAGTTTTTTTTTTAACCTTGCTATAGGTGCACTTTATACTATCATTTTCAGCTTGCTATTGAGGCACTCTGAAGGTGGGAGGAGCCAGAAGCATCGGTGGAGGACCCCAGAAGAGGAGAATCAGGGCTGCTCTGTGCAAAACCATTACACAGAGTTGGCAAGTATAACATGTTTGTTGTTGTTTTTTTTTTTAAATCACTTTAAAGACTCTGCAGAGAAGATCAGCATCAGCTGTTATTTTTTTTTTTTTTTTTTTTTTAAAGGACCCCAGAAGGTTTATGCCATAATGTACTACTATGCACAACATACTAACCTGTCTGCACTCAGGCGTTTCCATCTTCTCCCAGTCTTCCTTCTGGGTTTACGAAGTTCTCCCGATTAAATGGCTGTGCTGTGACATCAGCCATCACTCATGTGCATGCCCAAGGGAGTCACTTCATCACTGCACAGAGCAATGCTGTAAATATAATATGAGCTGCGCATGCACAGCTCAGTGAACATTACTGCTGAAAGGCCAGTAGAAGCATTTATGACAGAAGAGACCATTAGCGTCTATTTTATGACGGTCAGTGTATTATTTTTTTTAAATTAGTTTTGCTTTCATACATTTAGCCTAATGCCTTGTACACACGATCGGAATTCTTTCATCAGATATTCCGACCGTGTGTATGCCCCATCGGACTTTTTTCCGTCGGAATTTAGAAAGAGAACATGTTCTCTTTTTTTCCCGCCGGAAATTCCATTAGTCTGTAGGGAACTCCGTCGGGGAAAAAAACATGCATGCTCAGAATCAAGTCGACGCATGCTCAGAAGCATTGAACTTCATTTTTCTCGGCTCGACGTAGTGTTGTACATCACTGCGTTCTTGACGGTCGGAATTTGGTGCGACAGTGTGTATGCAAGGCAGATTGAACGGAATTCTGTCGGAAAGATCCGTCTGAGTTTATCCCGATGGAAAATCTGATCGTGTGTACAAGGCATTAGTTAGATTTTGACTCAACTTTCACTTTAAAGCCCGTCTTTGGGTAAAATTTTACCCAACTATGTAATTGAACGTGTGTTTTGATCTCCCATGAATTTTGTTATACAATTCATATAATGCGTAAATCCTTCACTAGACAGGAAATTCTGATCTAGAAGAGCTGCTAAAATTGATCAGCAATCAAAAAAGAAAAAAGGAATCTTTGTTAGGATACTGAATAAGACAAACATCTCAATATGATGCAATTGCAGCAACCGATCCTAGAGATATGACTGCGTAATTCAGAACAATGTCCTCAACAGTATTACCATACAATTGTTAGCCTTTTTTGGTACAGTTTGAACGCACACTGGGCTGGATTCAGATACATTGGCGTATCTGTCCGCCCGGCGTAACGTAACTGAGATACGTTACGCCGCTCTAACTTTGGGCGCAAGTTCTTTATTTAGAAAGAACTTGTGCCCTTAGTTAGAGCGGCGTAGCTTATGTGTTGCAGCGTAAGGCCGGATGTAGGGGGCGTGTTCCATGGGGGCACCCGTACGGCGTGCTCCCGAGTCCTGCTGCGGCGTTCATTGACACAGACCGCAGGATTCAGCCCCGCCCCATATCACTGGATTTGATTGACAGCAGCGGGAGCCAACAGTGGCTGGAACTGCTGTGCTCATGCTCATCACTAAAAGGATTGAGTTCAGGTAAATAAGTAAAAGGGGGGCTCTGGGGGGCAGTTGCACCACAAAAGGTTTTTCACCTTGTTGTATAGAATGCATTAAGGTGAAAAACCTTGAGACTTTACAACTCTTAACTTTCACCCGAAAATATTTCATGGTGAAAGTGGTCTTTAACTGTCATTGTTCACAAAAACAGAAGCCAGATAGAAACTCCTCTTTTAATAAACTCCCAATAAATGATCAGTGAGCCAAAGCCATGCTTAAGGCTGGGTTCATACTTAATACAGATGTGGCTCACAGTAGGGGTCCGGTGCGTCTCTGTTTCAGGAACGAATCAGGCCCAAATTTTGGTCTGAATTCAGACCTAAAATGGAGCCAAAGATGAAAAGGATCTCTGTGCAATCCGCTCCGCGGCCGCACCGGAGATGTGTAAACCGTATCCATTGAGAGACAGTCACAATTTCCTGTCATGCGAATTGGATGTGGGGAAAATCCACATAAGTGTGAACCCAGCCTTAATCAAAACGTTCGCCTGATTCTTCGCAATGTTTCACACAGCAAATGAATGAAAATTTGTAAGACAAAGGCTTTTTTTTGTTGTTTATTGTTTCTGATCATGCGCAGTCTTTCTTTTACGTTTTTTTACTTGTACGAAAATCATACAAAAGCGGTACACATTTGGTTCATTCTGTTCCCATACAGGAAAATTTTCAGAAAATGTTGTCCCATCAGGAATTTTCATACGGAACTTCGAAATCGGCTGTCGAACGTTGTGTACAAACTATACGAAAATTGTATAAAAATTCTTTGGATGAAAATATTTGCCCTGATTTTCTTATAATGTGTACGACGAGCCTTTAGTGTGTCCACTAAGACCAGTGGATCCTCCACTGGACGCTGCCATATTGCCTATTCTACAGCACTGAGGAAGTAAAGCCCAGCTGTCAATGACAGCACTTTACATAAAAGACACCTCTGCCCTTTCAGTTACAGACACTGTCACTATTCTTTGCATACATCACCAGTAATGGGAAGTGGTTAGAAAAGGAAGATGAAGGCTAAAGCTGCTCATACGCTGCTTGAATCTAAACCGACATTGGCCCTGTTAGCAGCACCCCTACATTGGCAAGCACTGGTCAGCATTTGACAGGCTTAGCATTGCGGAGAGATTTAATGGATTTCTCATGGGCTGAACAATAAAAATTTGAAGTGTGTATGGGCAGATTTGGATGCTTTGGCTTGCGCTGTTGTCAATCACATCCAATGACGCAGCCACCGGGGAGGGGACAGTCATACACGCTGTGTCTAAAGACCCAGCGTGTATGACAGGGAGCGCGCCTGCAAGCTAACCCCCCTCGGGACAGAGCTTCCCAGAAGGGGGTTAGCTATTGCCGGGAGGAGCCGAAACAGCCGCCGAGGGACCCCAGAACAGAAGGATCAGGGCCACTCTGTGCAAAACGAACTAGATGTAAGTATGACATGTTTTTTATTTAAAAAAATATATATATATTTAAACCTATACAGCCACCAAGTCTGCTTAAATTTTAGTCAGGAAATTAAGTCCTGCTAGATCACTTCAGGCTGGCCCGTTTTGCAGGTATAGCTATGTAAATCATTAAAAATAAGTGTCTATACTTTTTTTAAATCCAGTCATACACTGTCCCAACCTGCTCAGCACATGCTCAGTTGCCCCCTATTTTTAGGCACTGTGCCAAATTTGTAGAGGCCAATCTGCTGAACAGATTTACTGCCGTTTAGAGGCTCTGGGCTACAGCAAAATGGCATCCTCCATCAAAAAGAAACAGGAACAATGCTGGAGGCAATTTACAGCATAATAATTATGTATATTTCTTGCAAATTTTTATAAGTTTTTATGGGTAAAGTTCCACTTTTAGATTTCTTAAGCTACATTTTCTTAAAAAACAAAAATGAACAAAAAAAGAAGTGTGCTTTTGAAAAAACTGATGGATTGGATTATGAATATCGGAACTAACAGAAGTAAATGCCACTAGACTGTTTGCCTGACATGTATACCACATATTTCTTATCGTTACACCATACATCAGTAACTTTTTCCACCACTATTACAAAGATCATAACATTTGCACAGGCCTCAGTTATTTCACAAGTAAGGCAGAGGTTTACCAAGTTGTTCCTCCAAACAGGTTTGAGTAGTTTAGAAACATTTGTGGTATTAGAGTCCTCACATGCCCCGTCTTTGGACTCCTGCCAAGTCTGCTAATTTCCGAGTATAAAAACAGACTATCCGCACAGGTTTATAAATTCAAGAAAGCAAAGAGCACTATACAAACTTCCAACACTAATAGCAACCAATCAGAATTCATCTTTTACTGATCCGGCTACAGAAAGCTGTAATCACACTGGGGAGGGGGGGATTAATCAAAACTGAAGCAGCTGCGCATAGTAACCAATCAGAGGTTGTTCGGTTATGTTTTGAAAAGGAAAGATAGAGATGCCGATTGGTTGCCATGCACAACTGCTCCAGATTCTGGTTGCTCCAGTTCTGACAAATCCCCCCTCATTGTTTTAACAGGCGACTTACAAATTGCACATTACTGCTCTCTGGAATGTTTTGCAGAATAGAAGACCTCCAGCCAAGGTGAAGAGGTAGGCAGATGACATCATGATCTCATGACATCATGATCTCTGCCTTGTTCTATTACAGAAAGCCTGGTATTTGAATAAAAAAGAAAAGTAGTGGAGGTGTGGAGCAATGGGCGCTCATTAGTTAGTACACAGAGGTTAAGTCGCTGGATCACATGCTGAAAGAGGACACAGTTTACAGTATGTATCCTAGGCTAATAAATCACAGCTTTACAATTGACAACAAAGATGGGGTGTCTGGATAATCTGTTTGAGCCAAGATGGTCCAAAGTCAGTGTTTAAACTAATCTCATTCCTGGAGTTCTTCAAGGCCTCATTCACACAGACAATGACACACACACACACACATATACCGTATTTATCAGCATATAACATGCACCCTAACTTTAGGAGGGAAAAGAAAAAAGGGGGGGACCACCCGAAGGTGTTTGGGACTTTAAATGAGACTACCTCTGTGATGTATCTCCATCCTTGTGTCTTGGACTTTATATGAGATTACATCCATACTATATCTCCATCCCGTATGCGGAAAATTGCAACGAAGGGAATTTGGGACTTTAAATGAAACAGTGGGCTTTTTACATTGTAAAGTGCCGTGTAAACTGTTGGCGCTATATAAATCCTGTATTATTATTATAGTAATAATAGTAAAAATAATAATAAATAATAATAATAATAATAGAATGATTTTAAAATATATAATGCACACTGAGCATTTACTTGCATTCAAGCGTACTCAGTTTAATAGTATTTAGAAAAAATTGAAAACTGTGAATGCATTATTAGAAACTCTGAACACATGTAAACATATGCAAACGTATGATGCTAGGGAAAAGTCTGTGTGAAAGACCTCAACACATGTAAACCGATATATATGTAAATGCATATAAACACAAAAAATAAACATTGTTTCCAAGAACCGTCTCTATCTGGCCTACAATGTAACAAATGTATATGTCAGTTTAGAGGAACTCGATCACTATTTGTAGAATCATTGCCTAGAAAACACATGTAGTCAGTGCACTGTCAGGACACCACACCTGCATATTTTTACTAGGTGAGTGACTCACTAAGCTGCGGGGCAAGGGTAAGGAAGACAGCCCTGAAGTTAACGCGATTTAAAAAAATAAATTAAAAAAATTGCACACACACACACACATAATATTTTATTTATATTTTTATATATATATATATATATATATATATATATATATATATATATATATATATATATATATATATATATATATATATATATATATATGTATGTGTGTGTGTGTATGAATGAAAGAAGCCCAGAGACAAGGTCTCACCGGGGGTCAGAGGTGCCCCATGCCAGAGACCTGAGTCTGAGAGAGAGTCTATGAGAGACGGTTGGGTGCTGTAAATGAAAGAAACAGCTGGAAGGAGGTACAGCGTTTGTGTTCCAGCACTGCGGATGGGTACTAGATAGTCTGAAAGACAAATGCATGAGGCTTGAGCCACAGGGCTGATAAAGAGAGACAAGAGGCTTAAACATTGTTTTGACATACAGTATTAATAGTGTGAACCCCCTTGCGTGGCCCCCAGGGGACCAGAACTAGTATTTCAATTGAAAGATCTCCCATCTATTACTTTTCTGGGAACAACCCAAAAAATATAGGATTTTATTTAACTTTTTAATGATAATGGTAAACAAGATAAATAAAGAGGGTGAATCTCCAGAACAGGAGCACAGACAGCAATAAAAACTAACAGGTTTCCCTTGCTCTCTATCCAAAACAAAAACAAAATAAGTTTTGCCTTTAGTTCTAATGCAAGAAATGCATTAAAGCAAAGCTCCATCCAAAAGGGTAAGCTCCGCTTATCTGCCCCCCTCCCTCACAGGAACATAACCCACTTATCAAGATTTAATGAGCTGTGTCCGTCCATGGACGATAAGAGAAAATATGATTTTTTGTACTCACCGTAAAATACTTTTCTCTGTCGTCCATTAACGGACACAGCTCCTTAAATCTTGACAAGTGGGTTATGTTCCTGTTCACTGTGTCCGTCCATAGACGATAAGAGAAATTAATACTACAGTTAGGTGGGGGGCAGGATAGACCTTTCTGAAGAGAATGGGTTTCATGAATTGTCTAAAGGGTGGACAGAGTAGGAGATAGTCGGACAGATTGGGGTAGGAAGTTCAACAGCATGGAAGAAGCTCGGAAGAAGTCCTGGAGGTGAACAAGAGAGGAGGGAGATCGATAGCAGGAGGTCTTGGGAGAAAGGAAAAGAACAATTTGGTTGGTATTTTGAGACTAGGTTGGTGATGTAGTTGGGGGCCAAGTTGTGGATGGCTTTGTAAGTTGTTGTTAGTAGTTTTATTTGAATAAGCAGAGAGGGGTAGCAGACACAGAGCAGTTGGTAAGATGGATGCGTCTGGCAGCAGCATTCCTGATGGACTAAAGAACAGAATAAAAGATGGATAAGACCAGAATAAAAAAAATATATGCTTCAATCATCCATTTTGGAAACTAAATGGTTTATTGCGTGTTATTTAAGAAAGGCAAATCCACTTTGCACTACGAGTGCAAACTATAAGTGCAAAGTGCACTTGAAATTGCACTGAAAGTGAAGTGCACTTGGAAGTGTAGTCCGAGAGGTAGATCTGAATTGAGGGGAAGCTCTGCTGATTTTATTATCCAATTATGTGCCAGCTAAAATGCTGTTTTTTATTTTCCTTGCAGGTCCCCCTCGGATCTACAGCGACTGCACTTCCAAGTGCACTTTCAGTGCACTTGTAGTGCAAAGTGGATTTGCCCCCATCGTGTTTGCTTTCTCAGCTATACACATACACACACACACACACACACACCAGGGGCTGTTTAGGCTAGCACAGTGTGAACAGGTATTTCAGTATCAAATGTATTTTGATGAAGGACTGCTCTTCATGAGACAGGAAAGAAAGGGATTCTCTGAACTTAGCCATGGATCATCTCACCTTTCGCTTGCTGCTGACAAGCTGTTAGAACAACAAGAAGGGTGCATTGTGCAGGAGGAACTTCTGTTATGTTTCATATCTCTGCTAAATCCTAAGAAAACACTGACACAAAAGAAACAAATGCACTGTATGAACTCGCTTACACCCCTGGCAGGACTCCAGAATTAGTCCTGAGCACCGATGATGCTGTGCTCTGCACTCCCACATATCACATACGCACCAACGTGTAATTCTTCTCCACCTTCCGCATCTTAAAACAGATCAGAAAATAGTGGAATTTCAGCACTTCATATAATACCAACTGAGTTCCAAGCTCTGACATTCCAGCTTTTGGCTGGGCAGGGGTCATGCAGAACCTGCTTAATCATTTTCCTGGGACCGCTGCTGCCATATACGGCCACTAAGAAGATGAATTAGAAGATGTGGCTGTATACAGATATGCACTAGGGATTGGATAAAAGACCACTATCTGGGTTTGGAGTGTACATCCACATGGCAGCCACAAATTTATCTCAGTGGGCGGTTGTCTGCGGCAGCAGCGGGTGCCGGTTAAATTACACAGGCAATGCACGCTGTACGGCCCTTGTACGTCTGTATGCACGAGGCCTTTACCGGTTCACACAAGTGCAATGTCAGACTTTGCATATGATTCGCTATACAAACTATATGGCTGAATTCGCATTGAAGTCGGACCAAACTCACGCAGGACAATTTTTTGGGTTGGCACCATAATCGGATCACATGGGTGTTCACACCCATCGCCCTGCGTTTTGCAAACAGATTGTGGGGTGTTGTTAACTTAACATACACTCCGCAATCAGTTTGCATGAACAGGTCTGCGAATTAGATGCAGTGAATTTACGCCGCATCTAGTGTGAACCGAGCCTAAATGAGAATATTGAGAACAGTGTATTTTGCTTTGTGTAGATCAGTGGTTCTCAACCTGGGGGTCGGGACCCCCTCGGGGGTTTAAATAAAGATTTGCCAGGGGTCATCGAATCCTGGGCTGTTCCTGAAGATCGCACCGCACTCCCAGCCTTTTTGCAGCCGGCCCAGCAAGGCCATCCCTGGAGCCTGTGGCTGCCCAGCTGGACTGTTTCTGGAGCCCGCGGCCGCCCACTCGGCCTCTTTGCAGGCGCCCATTCAGTTCACGGCATGGCTGGGGGGGCGGAGACTAGAGGTCAGCTGACTGGTGGGAAATGTGAAGTGGGAGGGGCTGCAGGAGACCCTATCTCCTGATTTCGGCATTGGTGTCACAGGTACAAGACACCACAAAGTCGGAGACACAGTGAGTAACACTACCTGTGATTATATTTGCCATTATAAGGACTTAAGGAGCGCTAAATGTCTGCGGATTACGGGCGCAAATTACTTTTCTTGGGTGCTGACAACCCACGCTACAAAAATTATTTTACTGTTAGGGGTCCCCACAACTGGGGGAATTTTATCAAGGGGTCACGGCACTAGAAGGTTGGGAACCACTGGTGTAGATTAATTTGCCTCCTTGGCAATTTTAGCCCCTTCCTGCCCAGGCCAATTGTCAGCTTTCAGAGCGGTCACACTTTGAATGACAAGTGTGTGGTCATGCAACACTGTACCCAAATGTAATTTTTATCATTTATTTAATACAAAAGTCAGAGATTTCTTTTAGTAGTATTTAATCACCACTGGGTTTTTCATTTTGTTCTAAATAAACAAAATAAGACCAAAAAATTTTCGGGGAAAAAAAAGTTTTACATAGTTTGTTATAAAAGTTTGCAAGGAGGTAATTTTTCTCCTTCACTGATGGGCACTGATGAGGCTACACTGGTGGGCACTGATGAGGCTACACTGGTGGGCACTGATGAGGCATCTCTGATTGGCAGCACTGGTGGGCACTGTTAGGACTGCATTGATAATCAGGACACTGATAATCATTGCACTATAGAAAAGTTACCTCCAAGGATAGCCTGAGATGATACGGTTTAGCTTTCAAATCCTAGTCTTGCTCACGCCAAAATGTACCTGCAGCGCTATACTTCTGCCACTTTGGAACGCTATGTGGTATCTGTGATTATTCCTGTCCTTAAATACTTATCAAGGTTTCCAAGTCCTGGAAAAAAGTAAGAACTTCACTACCCATCCCATATCATCTAATATTTAAAATGTTTGATCAGATTTCCTGCTGAACCCGCATTGCGTGTGACTCAAATAAATAGAATGCAGGACTTGATCGATTGAAAAATAAATAAATACTCCAATGTTCAAATTACTGAGACACGGCATTCACGTACACCAATTCATTGCATGCGAGGGGGAACATCAATGAAACGCAAAAAAAAGTCAGCAACCGTGAGACGCAGCTCTCTCGAGGGATTGAACATTGGAAATCCCTTAGCACCTCGAAGAAACTTGATTTCTCAAGTCAAACACAATGAAAATCAACTCTACAATCCAGGCTGTAAGCTACGCTCCAATGATCTATCCTACCATTTAAACCTTCCATAAATAGGAAATATATTTCTTTATGCTTAAACATAAGCATTTTTTTAGCTGAACTTTAGGTAACAATAAAATGTAAATATTTAATTGTGCATCCGCTCGTCTTAAAGGGGGTTGTAAAGGTAAAAATAAATTTCCCTAAATAGCTTCCTTTACCTTAGTGCAGTCCTCCTTCACTTACCTCATCCTTCCATTTTGCTTTTAAATGTCCTTATTTCTTCTGAGAAATCCTCACTTCCTGTTCTTCTGTCTGTAACTCCACACAGTAATGCAAGTCTTTCTCCCGGGTGTGGAGAAAGCCTCTTGAGGGGGGTGGGGGCGAGCAGGAGGGTCAGGACGCTCTCTACTTTGCAGATAGAGAAAGCCACTGTGTGTTAGTGGGCGTCCTGACACTCCTGCTCGCCCCCTCAAGAGGCTTTCTCCACACCAGGGAGAAAGCCTTGCATTACTGTGTGTAGTTGCAGACAGAACAGGGAGTGAGGATTTCTCAGAAGAAATAAGGACATTTAAAAGCAAAACTGAAGGATGAGGTAAGTGAAGGAGGACTGCACTAAGGTAAAGGAAGCTATTTTGGGGGGGGGGGGGGGGAGTACCTTTACAACCCCTTTAATTCCAAATACCTTTTCCTAAAGCCTGGTACACATGGGCCAAATATCGGCCAGTTCAACAGAAACCAGTCAACATTCAGCCCATGTGTACATCAGCCTGTCAAAACAGAAGCCGATGTTTGGCATTCTAACGGGCATGCTGGAGAGAGGGACGTTTTTTTGGGGGGGGTTTAGAAATGACAGATATGCTAGTGGAACGGTTTGAACGGTGAAAGCACATTCCTTGTATACCTGGGTCCCTCGATTACAGTCAGATGTGGTGGTGCTGTGTGGTACCAATGGGTGGAGCCAGGTGCCGGGCCGGGTAACAATCACCAGTGGAACTGGTTTGTTCGGTGCTTTTGAACAGCGTGGCAAGTGATCTCCCGGTTCCCTGTGAGATGCTTCCAGATACGGCTCGATATGGAAGGCGCTCCTGGAGATGGACACACCTGCTAGTGCTGAGCAGGGATTGGTAGATGGCACAGATACTGCCTCACCCGCAAGACCCCCTAAGGAGGAAGGGCCCGATATGGACACGCGTGTGTCAGTAAACAGCCTGAGGACTATTGCCCCATATACACGAACGGAATTTCTGCCAGCAAAAGTCTGATGTGAGCTTTTCTTATGAAATTCCAACCGTGTGTAGGCTCCATCAGACTTTTGCTGTCGGAATTTCCGCCAGCAAAAATTTGAGAGCAGGTTCTCAATTTTTCCAACGGAAAATCCATTCATCTGTATGGAATTCCGCTGGGAAAAAACAAACAAACAAACATGCATGCTCGGAAGAAATTCGACTACATGCTCTGAAGCATTGAACTTCTTTTTCTCGCCCTGTTGTAGTGTTGTACGTCACTGCGTTCTTAATGCTCGAAAAGTTCAGAGAACTTTTGGGTGACCGTGTGTATGCAAGCCAAGCTTGAGCGGAATACCGTCGGAAAAAACATCCAACTTTTTTCCGACGGAAATTTTGCTTGTGTGTACAGGGCATAAGGTCAGAGCGGAGCTGTGGGTGCTAGAGTAAAGCTGTTCACAATGAAGAAGCCTGTGGTCTGTGTGACCAGAATGAAGAGCAGAGGTACTGCTAAAGAGAGACAGGTGGGCCAGCATTTTCGGTTTGTGTATTTGCGTGGGAAACCGTGTTTTGGCCTTTTTTTTTATTTTGCCTGTGTAATAACAATGGGCTACCAGGCCCTTAAAATATAGCTCCTGACTACAGTGAATCACTAGAAAAGGCATCTACCATTAGAGCTAATGGTCCCCCAAGTAACAGTATGCACGCATGTTTGCCTTTCATTTCTATTTTAAAGTGGTTGTAAACCCACTGTTAACACTTGCACCTACAGGCAAGCCTAGATTAAGGCTTACCTGTAGGTGCAAGAAATATCTCCTTAACCTACATGGTTAGGGAGATATTTTCACAGAAACGGGCACGCTGTCTACGGCGCAGGCGCACTGAGCGGTGCCGTTTTTGTGAATGGCATTAAACGGGGGTTAATGCCGTGTTTTCGCGCATGTGCAGAAGTGACGTTATCGTTGCTCCAGGCCAATCACAGCGCCGAAAACAGAAACTAGTGACGAGGGGACATGGCATACTAGCTCATTATGCCTTTCTAAATATCCAAGGGTTTACTTCCTCTTTAAACTGAATGGGTTGTTTTACAAGGTGAAGGTTTACATATACTTTAATAAATGGATGCCAACTCTACCACTCAGTAAACTGAAGCACTCAATAAACCAATATTAAGTTATTATAAAACCGTATTCACCCATTTCTGCTGATCTGGTAGTCCTTGACAGAAACCTCTGATTTCAACACTACCTTATTAGATTTGTAGTACAAGTTCAGACAAATTCTGGTCACCATGGTGACTGAGAAGCTCGACCTGGTAATTGAGTAACGTCCTCCTTGCTCACCACTAATATTTAGCTTTAACTAGCACTTCACGCTCTGTGTGAAGGGAAGCTACGTTGGCATTATTGCCTTTCAGTAATTCACACTAGATTTGTCTTGCATCAAAAAAAGGGTAGGAGTCTATGGAATTGCACTTGGGGCATCAAACATTAGATATAAATTATAAAGCCAAGTTTAAGACCCTTGTTTTGCAGACTCCATTGTCCTGCATCGACAACACAGCCAAAAGGTTGTTTGACTTATCTCACTACTCACTCAAATATAATGATTATGGGGCAATTGCCAGGCATTGCCTATTGCCCCATCCTGTTTTGTTTCATTCAAATCCTGCTGCAGCCTCGCCTAGAATTCAAAGGTGTCAATCCTCGGATATGCCCTATCTAATGGCTGATTATAACTGCACTTGAGCATTCCCCAAGAGGGCACCCATGCCATCCAGTGGTTTTAGGTTTCTCATGCCCATTGGTTAATTCTTAAAAGGAAGTGCTCAGCTCCTGCCTGACCAAGTATCTTTTCTCAGATTGTTTTCTAGGCTCCTGTTCTGTGACCTCACTCAGGATTTCCTGTTCCAGTATCTGATAACTGTTGAAGACTCGGCTTGCCTCTGACCACGCTTGCCGTTAGCTGCCCACTCAGACCTCTGCCTGGTTTTAGATAATCCATTTTTTGCCATCGTGCATGTCTAGACCACAATCTTGTCTTTCAGTTCTGCAACTCATTTCACTGTTGTCAGCTGTTTCCAGTCCTGGTGATTCCAACAGCCTCAACCTGGGATTTGTCCTTTCCAGTGCAACCCCTTTAAAGGGGTTGTAAAGGTTAGTTTTTATTTTCTTAATAGGTTCCTTTAAGCTAGTGCATTATTGGTTCATTTACCGATGCGATTCTGAGCATGCGCACTGGGATACGTCCACGGGACGGCGCATGCGCCGTTGGTTTTAAGTACTTGCATGGCACTCGGCCCATCATTTGCATGTGGTCACGCCTCATTAGCATGGCTCACGCCCACTTCCACCTACGACGGCTTACGCCGAGGGAACCCAGCGCAGTTTGGGAGGCAAGTGCTTTGTGAATTCGGTGCTTGCCTCTCCGCGCTACGTCGGCGTAGCGTATATTAGATACGCTACACCGGCATAAATATGCGCCAATGTATGTGAATCCGGGCCTTAGACTTTATGTCGTTAAACTTCCTGCAGTTACACACAGAAGTTTATCCCTTTGATCTAAGAAGGACGAGTTACAATGTTTCATGTTGTTAAAAACTTGGGATTTTTTCTTGAGTGAGCAGAGAAGTCTCTACACTTGTTACTGTACATGAAAGAAATCAGCAAACTCTGCAATAGAGATCATGAGGGGGTTGAATCGAGATCACGATTTTTTAACGATTAAATTGTGCAGCTCTAATATTCTGACTTACAAACAGGTTCAACTTAAAGCAGATGTCCGCTGAAAAAAAAATATTAAAAGCCAGCAGCTACAAATACTGCAGCTGCTGACTTTTAATATTAGGACACTTACCTGTCCTGTAGTCCAGCGCCATCCGCAGCAAAGGACGAGCAATCGCTCGTCATTCTGCTGCCCCCCTGCCATCCTCGGTGAGGGAACCAGGAAGTGAAGCGCTCCGGCTTCACTGCCAGGTTCCCTCTGGCGCATGAGCGAGTCGCGCTACGCCTGCTGATTGGCTCCCGCTGTGAAGTGAAGTGTAGGAACCTAGAGGAGTTTGCGCAACCCACAGTAGCCTTCTAAACCTTTCTGTCATGGGCCAATTCCCAGCTGTTTGGTTGTCAATAGTGCGAGAGCTTGGCAGCCTGACTGGCCAATGGGAACGTGCAGGTGGTAGGCGACGATTTAGCACAGGGATCCCTGATTTAGAATGACCAAATAAAATTCGCAATTTTCGCTTGTCACATTGCCTATCCTAAGTTTGGGGGGGCTACTGTGCGTTTGGGAAGGTGTCAGGGACTCAGTAGCTTCAGTAGCCGATTAGCGCTACCGCGCATGCGCGCCTCTGCGTTCCAGCGTGGTTCTGTTCTACGGTGCGTGCGCGTGTCCACCAATCAGGGCCCAACCCGGCCTATTTAAACCAGCCTCAGACTTATGGTGGTTGCTGGTTTGTTGTCAGCTTTTCCTGTTGAAGAACCTTTGAAGTACCTGAAACCTTGACCTGTTTGACCCGGATTGGACCTGACGATTCTCCGCCTTCTCCTGCACTTGACCCTTGGCTTGTTTCATTGGACCCGCTGCCGTCTCTACCCCTTTGACCACTGGCTTGATTATTGACTTCCTACCTGCCGTAACCCCTGACCACTGGCTTGTTTCCCGGATCTGCTTTTGTTCTGACCTGAACGGGCTCCCAGCCCCCTGGACTCTGTTTTGCACCTACATCACTGTCCGCACCTGCCACAGCCTCGCTTGTGTCTCCGAACCACGTCTTCAGTGATCTACCATCAAACCATCTCCAGCTGCTGGTAGCCGGTGCCTCTTTGTGCCCCTCCTCGCTGTCTCCACCTCCAGGGAGTGAGGTGCACAGAATCGCAAAGGTAGCCGCCCTCGGCATCTCGGCCTCGGTGAGTACTTACCTTAACGTTTCTGACAGAAGGCAATGGCCACCAGTACTCTTAGGACAAAGGTCTCCAAACTGTGGCTTTGCTTCCCTTTATCTGGCCCTGGCACCAACAATGGGGTACTATTCCTCCCACTGGTATTAGTAACGGGGAGCCAATTCTTGCCACTGACACCAATGATGTAAACTTTTCTTTTACTCCCACTGACCACCTATGGCATGGTTTACTCTCACCAATGCCAGGGCCCTTTCTACTCCCACTGACCAGAGCCTCCACCCACCCCTTTTTTTTTCAAAAGTTTGGAGACCTTTGTCCTAGGATTTAGCAGATCTCTATACTACAGTTCAATTTAGCATAAATAGTCATAGTTGGGTACAAAATATGATCTCTGAGACCTCGGCTCAGCTAATTCTTAAATTGCTTTTTGTTGATCCTGGGGGTGCTGACCCATGGCTGGATTTTTTCCAGATTCAGCACAAATAGGCCAAAATTTGAGCTTACTTGTTCCTTTCATTGTTTCCTATCAAGCCTATATCTGGAATCTCATTCTTCATAGTTTTGACTAAAACCAATGAAAATAGATTAAAAGACATGCAGATGTATACGTAAAATGATTTTGTAAATCAAAAGATGTTTTGAACACGATTCACAAAAATGCATTGAATGATCCTGGCAACGGCATCTCGGTGCTTTCGCCAAACCGTGGGTGGGTGTGCGGTGACTCATCCAGTGCAACAGCTGTCAGTACCCTCTGAAATACTTTTCCCAGGTTCAAGCTGTGTCATACAACAGGTTGATGCCTTGATGTGCCAGCATGCACAATGACATCATTTGCCAAGAAGGTAGCTTGTCAAACACCATTTCCCATCTGTACACAACATAAAGAGACAAAGCTGATTGTATCTTCTTACATATTTACACAATATGTCGCAATAAGTCAGAAATTATGATAAGACCGGGCTATGAACAAAGCTATGAGTTGGTCTAGAAAATGGAAGAAAGACAAATTTCTATCTAACAGTGGAAAAAAGGGCTGGATTTCTTGGAAATGCAACACAGGCGAGAGGCAAGGACATAGATTTCTGAAGAAATGACAGTTTGCCCTTGTGTTGTCACTATATTACATCCGTTATTAAAATTTTTACTGGGAAATGAACATTTCAGCACAGCAGAATAAACATATTAAAGTGGTTATAAACCCTTACACATATACCCAGTGAAGTGACTGGTCTCAGGTGATACAAAGAAATGAAGAAGGATGCTTTTTGTTCATATTTCATGTTAAAGGTTTACAACCACTTAGTGCAAATCGCCGTCATTGTACGCCGGTACTCGCGTCCTCTCCCGACAGGCCTGGAGCCGAGTGAGGGAAAGATGGGCCGTCGCTCGTCTACATAGCATTGAATGGCGGAGGCAACATCAAAACGTCAATTTCCTGAGCCCTGAACTTCCTTGGGCGAGATCCTGTGTCGTTCTTCCCACAGCTTCTTGTCTCTTTATTGGATAGATTGACAGCAGCGAGAGCCAATGGCTGTGCTGCTAGCAATCAAATCCAATGACACAGCTACTGGGGGACGAGTCATACACTTGGCGGCTATGGACACCGAGTGTATGACACGGGAGCGCGCCCGCAAGGTAACCCCTTCGGGAGAGAGCTTCCCAGAGGGGGTTAGTGATTGCGGGGAGGAGCCGAGACAGCCGCCGAGGGACCCCAGAAGAGGACGATTGGGGCCTCTCTGTGCAAAATTAACTGCACAGTGGAGGTAAGCAAGTATAAACACACAGCTCCCAGTCCTGTCAGGGGGGAGAAAATGCCCGATTGTCTGTTCATACAATGTATGAACAGCGATCAGTCATTTTCCCCAATCAGTCCACCCCCCCCCCCCCCTTCAGTTAGAACATACCCAGGGAACATACTTAACCCCTTCCCTGCCAGTGGCATTTTTATAGTAATCAATGCATTTTTATAGCACTGATCGCTATAAAAATGCCAATGGTCCCAAAAATGTGTCAAAAGTGTCCTCCATAATGTCGCAGTACCGATAAAAATCGCTGATCGCCGCCATTACTAGTAAAAACTAGTATGCCATAAAACTATCCCCTATTTTGTAAACGCTATAACTTTTGCGCAAACCAATCAAACGCTTATTGCGTTTTTTTTTACGAAAAATATGTAGAAGAATACGTATCGGCCTAACCTGAGGAAAATATATAGATTTTTTTTGGGCGATATTTATTAGAGCAAAAAGTAAAAAATATAATTTTTTTTCAAAATTGTCGCTCTATTTTTGTTTATAGCGCAAAAAACGCAAAAGGTGATCAAATACCACCAAAAGAAAGCTCTATTTGTGGGAAAAAAGGACGCCAATTTTGTTTGGGAGCCACATCGCACGACCGCGCAATTGTCAGTTACAGCGATGCAGTGCCGAGTCGCAAAAAGTGGCCTGGCCTTTGACCAGCAATATGGTCCGGGGCTGAAGTGGTTAATTAATAAGTCATACTCCGATTTACCATCAGGTTCTGATATTTTATTAAAATATATTTTAGTTTGCTTTTACTTCAATTTAAACCATTATGCCCACGTCTTAATATATTTCCTGGTCAGCCCTTGATTTCTTCAGGATATTTCTTTCATCAACCCTTCGTAGCCACTGAGATAGTAGGTAATAAAAAAAAAAAAAACTTTTTCCCCACTATAGTGGAATCGAAGATATACAAGTGTTTAAAGCGGAGCTCCACCCTAGAGTGGAACTCCCGCTGATCGGAACCCTCCCCCCCTCCGGTGTCACATTTGACACCTTTCAGGGGGGAGGGGGGGTGCAGATACCTGTCTAAAGACAGTCTCGGGCAGACTGCGGGCATAACTTCACCTCCCGTCCCCCCCCCCCCCTGTTGTGTTCTGGGAACACTCGGCTCCCAGTACACAGTGGGAGCCAATCGGCAGGCGTAGCGCAACTCGCGCATGCGCCGTAGGGAACCGGGCAGTGAAGCCGGAGCACTTCACTTCCTGGTTCCCTCACCGAGGATGGCGGGGGGGGGGGGGGCAGCAGAGTGACAAGCGATTGCTCATCCTCTGCTGCGGACAGCGCTGCACTCCAGAACAGGTAAGTGTCCTGATATTAAAAGTCAGCAGCTGCAGTATTTGAAGCTGCTGGCTTTTAATAGTTTTTTTTCAGCGGACATACGCTTTAACAAATATGGGGTCATAGACATCTTGTATTGTTCTGTAATTTTGAAGCATGACATGTTGGGTATCAATTTAGTTGGCGTAACATTATCTTTCACAAAATAAAAACAAAAATTGGGCTAACTTTACGTTTGTCAAATTTATTTTTTTTAAGTAAAAAATGTGTATTTTATAAATTGTGCTTCTAAGACCGCTGCACAAATACTGTGTGACAAAGTATTGCAACAACCATCATTTTATTCTCTAGGGTGTCTGGGGGGGAAAATATTTATTATATATATATCATTTTTGTTTTTTTGGGGGGGGGGGTTCTAAGTAATTTTCTAGCAAAAAAAAAGAAAAAGGACGATTTTAACTTGTAAACAACAAGTGTCAAAAAGAGGCTCGGTCCTTAAGTGGTTTAATCAAATTATAATTGACAGGTTGTGTTTGAGGTGTGTGGAACTGTGTGACCACAAACCGTGGCTATAGGGGACAACACAAAAAAGTAGCCTAAATGTCAAAAACAATTCCGGGCTGATTCACACCTAAGCGATCCATTGCATGTGTGGAATGTTTATGCGTTAAAGCTGAAGTTTAGGTATGATTTTTATATAGCATAGTTAGAGAACCAATGTAAGTATGCATGCATTATATCTGGCCAATCCCTGGAGAAGCTGTAAATCATTGTAGTAGTCAGCACTACTACAGTGAAAGCAGCAGTCTTCGGTGTCTAGTGTTGAGTGGCTGCCAGGGAAGGGTCGTTTGCAAGGCATTGTCATGATTCTGGACTGCCCACTGTATATATATATATATATATATATATATATATATATATATATATATATATATATATATATATATATATATATATATATATACATACACACACACACACGTCGGCACTTTGAAGTTGGATATCTGTTATGGCAGTAGCTAGCCGCCATAACCCAGGTATCCATCTCTTCAGTGAGTGGTCCGGTTTACGATAATGGTGGTCTCTGTGGCAAATTTGCGCTGGGTATGGAGACGAGCGAAGGGAAGATGGCCCCCACCCGTCTCCATACCATAGCAGGGTGGAAGCAACGTCAAAACGTCACTTCCGCCCATAGCTCTTAAAGGGCCATTTTTTTCCCCAAATGACAAAATGTGTTTTTTATTTTTACTGCATTTAGTGTAAATATGAGACCTGAGGTCTTTTTGACCTCAGATCTCATATTTAAGAGGACCTGTCATGCTTTTTTCTATTATAAGGGATGTTTACATTCCTTGTAATAGGAATAAGAGTGACCCCAAATTTTTTTTTATTTTTTAAAACAGTGTCAAAATAATATAAAAAGTAAACTAAATTAAATAAGAAAACATTTTTTAAATTTTAAAGCGCCCGTCCCGACGAGCTCGCGCACAGAAGCAAATGCATACATGAGCAGCGCCCGCATATGAAACCGGTGTTCAAACCACACATGTGATGCATCGCCGCAATCGTTAGAGTGAGAGCAATAATTCTAGCCCTAGACCTCCTCTAACTCAAAACATGCAACCTGTAGAATTTTTTAAACATTGCCTATGGAGGGTAAAAGTTTGTTGCCATTCCACAATTTTGAAGTGTGACATGTTGGGTATCAATTTACTCAGTGTTACATTATCTTTCACAATATAAAAAAAATTGGGCTATCTTATTTTTTAATTAAAAAAGATGTATTTTTTTTTTAAAGTGCGCTTATAAGACCGTTGCGCAAATACGGCGTCACATAAAGTATTGCAATGTATGCCATTTTATTCTCTAGGGTGTTAGGAAAAAAAAGTATAATGTTTGGGGGTTCTAAGTAATTTTCTAGCAAAAAAAAAAATTGTTTTTAACTTGTAAACAACATACTGTATCTGAAAAAGAGGCTCAGTCCTTAAGTGGTTAAATGAATGCAAAGTGTTCTCAGATTCAATGAGGTGGATAGGCAGGGCGGTGACATCCAACACACCGCAGCCTACAAAAAATAAACAAATGTACAAATAAACAGCACACAGTATTTGCACTGCAGTATGCTGTGGTGCTTTGGGCTCTACTGTACAATGTATTAGAGTGTCATTCACATTGAACGGCACCACAGCATACTGCATATATAGCAAGTGCTTAAATTTGTGTTTTTGTGTGCATTGTTGCAAGACACAAGTGTGAATGGGCCCTCAGAAAGATGTGGTGCCGATTTACACTACCGTATATACTCGAGTATAAGCCGACCCGAATATAAGCCGAGGCACCTAATTTTACCACAAAAAAACTGGGAAAACGTATTGACTCAAATATAAGCCTAGGGTGTCCATCTGCATGCCTCACTGTGTCCATGTGCATGCCTCACTGTGCCCATGACTAGACTGACATTTAAAGCGGTTGTAAAAATTAAATTTGCACTTTTACCTACAGGTAAGCCTATAACAAGGCTTACCTGTAGGTAAAAAGAATATCTCCTAAACCTGTACGGTTTAGGAGATATTCCCCTCGCAATGCGGGCGGCGCATGCGCAGGGGGGATCCACAGCGGAAGATCCGGCAGCCGCCGGACCTTGCCAATTTTAAATCTCCCGTGCGCATGCGCGGGAGTGACGTCATCGCCGCTCCAGCCAATCACAGCGCTGGAGCGGCGATACCCGGAAGACACGCCGGAGCAAGATGACATCTCGCTCGGCGTGAACCAGGTAAGTGTTGTTCACCTCGTTTTGAGGTAAGTATTTCATAATCAGCTATTATGCGGTGCATACTAGCCGATTATGCATTTTGCCTTGCAGGTAAAAAAAAAAAAAAAATTATATATGCGGTTTACAACCGCTTTAACATGGGAGTCTATGGAGGGGGTGCCCAGCTTTGAAAAATCAGTGCTCCCCAGCCGTCCCCCAGACAACAAACTTTGCACACTTTTAGAGGAGAAATGGGGCTACATGTGTGCCAATTTCCTGGTTCCAGGGGACCTATGACAAAATCACCGGAGAAATTACAGTTTAACATAGGAGTCTATGGAAGGGGTGCCCGGTTTGAAAAATCGGTGCTCCCCGGCCATAGGTCCCCCGGACAACAAACTTTGCACACTTGTAGAGGAAAAGTGGGGCTACATGTGACCCTGTTACACCACTTTTCACTACAGGTAAGCCTATAAGAAGGCTTACCTGTATGTACCGTGAATATCTCCTAAACTTGCATAGTTTAGGAGATATTCAATGTATCTGCATGTGCCGACGTCATCTGCACATGCGCACTGAAGAAATGGTCTGCTCGTGCAGTTTCTTTAGTAGCTGTGCCGTGACCGGCAGCTCCCGCGCACAGTGACATCATCGCGGCTCCAGCCAATCACAGTGCCGAAGCATGTGAACCCGCAAAATAACTTTGGGGGACATGTCACCGGTCAAAGCGGTTTATGGGGACCGCTGCAACAGCTTAGATCTAAGGTATTTCATAATGAGCTAGTATGCGATGCATACTAGCTCATTATGCGTTTGTCTTGCAGGGTTTTATTTTTTTATGAGTTTACAACCACTTTAAAGTGACTAGGGACTCAAGTAACGTCCAGTAATGAGCAGGTTAAAATTGTAGCATTCTCAGATTTGAATGTCCTTGCTCAGTCACTGGGGAAATCCTCCTCGCTTTTAGCCAGATCATTTTTATAGTCTCCTCTACAGACAGTGTTAGTTTCTGCTTCAGTGACTCCATTTAAGGGTACAAGAAGTGACAGCGCTAACATCCGCCTTTCAAAAGTCCTAACACATCTCCCTTTGGGGAGCGGACCTCTGATCCTTGCTTTTTTTTTTTTTAAAACATCTGATGTTGAAATCAACACGTCTTAGCTCAATATTCCCTGTATAATGCATCCAGTATCAAGGTACCATAGTGCCATGATATTGCTATGATTTCGTTTAAATATGGCCACTTCCATGAATGACCTCCACAGCATTAAAAGGAAGAACTCCAGACAAACATACATTTGAAAAACTTGGTAAGTGATTTGCAACAGTGTCCTGGCAGTTTTATGGTTTACACAGCTCTAGCACACTGTATAGCCAGGAAGATCCCTCTGCTTTGTCTAGATCATTCTCGGCTTATAGACGCACAGCAAGTGAACGCCGATTTACTAAATTGGTAGAGACTCTCCACCCCAAGCCTGAAACTGGACAGCAGTGCCATCGTCGGGCTACAGGAAGAAAGGGGACTTGGAGTTGTATTGCTGAAATAAGTGCCTCACCTGCCTGGCTGCAATCTGAGGGTAGTGACTGTATGGTCAATGAAGGTTGGCCAAAGATGATGCAATTCCCTCGTCAACACCTACTCTCCCGCGGAGCTATTGTGTTCTCTGGGTGGGGGGTTGGTCTTGTGGCGCCATCCCTGCTGGGAGAACACAGTGAAAACATGAGGTCCCCCCCAAACCAAACCCTTATTAGAGCATGCAGCCCAATGGCCCAGCAAAGGGTGTAGATGAGCGTGACACCTTGTAGCCACGTTGATAAAGGACAAGGGCCTATTCTCTAAAACCCTAGTGTGGTGGTTGTGCGTCAAGGGATGACTCTTCGGAATCTGGAAGCCCACTTTAAACAAGGGGGCCCCAGACACCACTGCAGGCGGCATTCATTGTAATTGACAATAACTCAGGGGACATTTAGAAAAAATGTAATTGTTTTCGTTTTTGACAACCCCCTTAATTTAAAAAAATTGCTGTTTTTACTTGTTTTTGGTGAATAACTAGGGGTACTATGTACTCCATATTCATTTACATAGGGAGGGGGTGGATCTGGGGGCCCCTTTGTAAAAATTGTGGCTTCTAAATTCCAATAATTTCCCCTGTGCACGCTCACAACCACCAGGCCAAGATTGAATACTTTGTTCTTATTGACATACAGTAGGGACAAGGTGCTTGCCTTTCCTGGCCTGCCAGGCTGCATGCTCAGATAAGGGTCTGGTATGGATTTCAGGGAGGGGCCCTCACTCCTTACATTTTTTTTTTTCTTGAGGTTCCCCCCCCCCCCCCCCCAAAACCAGACCCACCTATTTCTTTGTACCGTTGGCTCTTTAAAGCGGGGGTTCTGCGGGAATTATTTTTTTTTAACCTGTGCATCTACTGCTTTTAACATTCTTAAGAGTGTACTCACTTCTCTGTATTTTCTAGGCATCCGCAAATGACATTCAGCCGTAAATAATCATTCAATAAAATTTTTGCAGTACAGTTCCATCTTGCTTGTGGCATTGTGAAGCCCACAAGAAAATACTTCCGGGATTCGGTGAATGCTGATATCCCAGCATTCACCGCTCTATCCCGCGCATGGGTTGCCATCACAATGGCCGGCGTCATGAGAAGTGCACACCCCGTTGTGACGGTAGCCTTTCAGCGGTGATTACTAGTCTCCTGGAAAGCATGATGCTGTGCTCCCAGGAGACTTAGAGAAAGACTCCCAGCAAACACACGAGCACACAGAAAGGGGAGCGATACGCCCACTCCCGCGGGAGACAGACCTGGAAGTGTCTGCATCTTAACAGAGATTTACGGTAAAAAAATTGGAATAGCGAAATGTTGATATAGATCATAAGATTTCAAGGATAAGATGTACTTTATATGTAGGGTGAACCTCCACTTTCATTTATATTCGGCTGTCAACGGGAATCCCTGCTCGTCAGCACGAGTCACTAGTTGTTAATAGACATGTGCAGACCGAAATATTTTTTTTTTCTGAATTTTCGTTTTCATCCGAAAAATAAATGTATTTAGTTACTCCCAAAATTATTTTTTCTTTTGTTTCGCTAAAAAAAATGCATTTGTACGAAAATTTTAATTAAGGCTGAATCCGTCAGTCAATTAAAGGCTTATGGTGTCTGTCGGATGTTCTAAGAAGATTAGACGAAGCAGTTAAAAACTGTACGACGCCGCGATTGTACATTTCTGATCAAAAAGGCCCAAAAGTTATAGTAAAATTCTAATGTTGTTTGACTAGTTATTATTACTAGTCAAACAACATTAAAATTCTTCTATAGCCTATGGGCAGAGCATTTGACCGTAAATGTATGTTCACGGTGATCGTATGTTTTTAGCTGCTTCGTCTTATCTTCATCTCAAACGGTATTCTACATATTTTTGATCGTATCGAATGATACAATTAATGTTTGTTTCTGTTCATGTTGAACAGTATACCCCAACAGCCAATTGAATTGCTTTGCATTGAAATTCAAGCTATAACTGTTGTAACGATATCAAAATATAATGGATATGAAAATAAAGCATTTTTTTATTTCAGATTTTGGATTCTGAACGTTCGTTATCGTTTTGTTTAAAACCAACACAAAAATCCCCGAAATTCGGTCCAGGCTCCTAAACAACCAGCTATTCACTGGTTGAGGAGTGTTCTGGCAGCTCAGACAGTGGGAAAGGCAAGTTTTCCCTCGCTTATTTTGCAGGTACAATTTTTTTTCAAAAACCAGAAGTCATTATATCTTGGCAAATTTATTTTACCTACCAACATTATTCCACGTAATCTTTCTTTTATTTCATAGTTTAAAAAAATTCACATTTTATCTGGATCCATATGTATAACATCCTATCATTTTTAGACACTCCCCCATATTTATTCCTCAAAGGCTTTCACCAGTGTATTACTTTGTGTTGTGACTCGTTGGCGTCAACATTTTACTGCGATTTTTAAATATATATATATATATTTTTTTTTAAATCGAGAGACAGATATCAGCAACCACAGGGTCTCATAAGAGTAGTATTATCTACCATGCTGGGATTTCTTTAATTAATGTTACAGATCAACATTTTAATATACAAATGAGAGCCATCCTAAACAATTCTCTAATCTTTGTGGTATAAACTCATGTATGACCAGCAGAATCCCACCAGTCATGACACCATTATTGAAGAAAGATTAGCACGGTGTTAAAAAAAACACATAGGATGGAAATGATGGCAGAATCTTAGAGGATTTAAATTTATACACCCCGGCGTCTACCACAATGAAGATATCTTTGCATATATAATGATGAGGAGCTAAAGCGTTAACCACCTCCTCAGAAAACCTAGGTCTACATCTTGTTAATGATTTATATTCCCATGCGCCTTAGGTTCATATATACAATTTCACTTTCATAGGGAAAGTACAGTGTATTTGCAGAGAGCAAATCTTTTCAGTTACTATTGCACATTTTACCTTTTGATTTTTGATTTGGCATTTATACGTTCCGCGCATCATCTTCAATTGTCTGGTATTTTATTAAATGCAGAAACGCCAATGCAAAATTGTTCTTCAGCTGCAGCAATAACTGCCTGAAATTCATGTCTCTTACTTTCATTTCCTATCCAAAATTCTTAAAGTGGTACAAAATCCTGGTTTAGAAAAACAAAATCTATTCAAATATCTAGTCTTAAAAGTATGAAAAGGAAGCCTCTTAAGAGATAAATAGATAATTTATGATAAAGTTGGTCGTACCATCATCCAGAGAATTTATTAGAGAGATCGGAAGGTTGGTCCCCAAATCAACCCCCCCGGAAAAAAGGGAAGTGGGCAATTGGACTATCGCGGTACATGTAAGAAAAAGTGAGGTAGGAAGACACATATGTAAAAGGATAACTCAATTTTATTAATAAAAAAAAAAAAAATCAATAAAAGACCATGACATAATACAAAATTAAAAACATTTAGTGGCAGACCACATAGGTCACCAGTAGAAGGATCCCCAGGTGGGGGAAATTTCCCAGTGAGACATGGGTCGCGAAGGGCATCTCAGATCTCAGATGCCCTTCGCGCCCCATGTCTCACTGGGAAATTTCCCCCACCTGGGGATCCTTCTTCTGGTGACCTATGTGGTCTGCCACTAAATGTTTTTAATTTTGTATTATGTCATGGTCTTTTATTGATTTTCTTATGTAAAAGGATAACTCAATTTTATTAATATGTGTCTTCCTACCTCACTTCATCTTTTCTTGCATGTACCGCGATAGTCCAATTGCCCACTTCCCTGGGTGCGTGTGCTCCTGAGCCGCGGCTCTGTGTGTTCATGCACACACTGAGCCGTGGCTCGGCTCTATCCCCTCCATCTCCGGATTGGCTCACTGCCTGTGGATGGCTTTTGGCAGCGTTGGCTCGCACTGCTGTCAATCAGTAGTGCTAGTACCCGGAGAGCCAAGGTTCTCGTGGACATCGCTGGATCGAGAGGAGACTCAGGTAAGTATTAGGGGGGCTGCTGCACAAAGAAGGTATACCTACCTTAAAAAAAAAAAAAAAAAAACCTTGTGCCCCAACAACCACTTTAACTCTATATGCTCTTCTGCTCCCCCACCCTATATACTGTACTAGTACCCTTGTTCTGTATATCTGAAATTCCTTTGCAAGCTCTATGTATGTTATACTTTTGTCTATATATTTCTGCATAATTCGTTCTAGTGGTAAAGATATCGTTTATTGTATTTTTATTGCCAATTTAAAGTTCATTTTTTCACAAAGTTGAAGTTGAACAAAGTTGAACTCCAAATATCATGGCCAGCCCTTCAGAGCGCACTGCACATAGCGGCCATGATGCTCCATGCTGCTATTTAGTCACAATGCTTGCAATGGCAAGAGCTCATTGGTCAGCACATTAATGTGACCATGCTGACCAATGAGAAACGCATCCAAGGCTTAATATTTCGATATGGTGTTCCAGAGTGAAGAAGCACTTCTCATGAATCAGCGTGGTCACTCAGAGCTTTCCATTTCGATCATTATGGTGGATATTCACTCTGGGGCTTTGTATTGTGGTGTATGGTTGGCAGCACTGGGTATCACTACCTCTATGTGCAGTGGGGTCCTTTTTGTGGAAAAGGGTACATTTACCCTTTTAAATGGTTAGTAAATTCTGTTCAAAATTGACAGAACATACTGTGTTTTACTTGTATCTGTTGCTTAACTACGTATCTATATAGCCATGCGTAGTGCTGGCTTCCTACGTTTTTCAAGCTAGTTCCTCGCTGTGGGTGAGATTTGTTCAGACCTGATTCAGTACCATTTAGTCTGCTTTGGCACTGATATGTGTGACATATCACTGCGCTCACCCTGGCATTCTCTTCTGACTACAAGCTAGGATTGGTAAATGTGAAACGCTGCAGGAGGGAAGGTGAAGTTACATACATTGCGTAAGCAGCATGAAATAGAATGCAAGGAGCCGAAGCAATAAATGGGGCAAAGGTTCCACAGAGACGACCAAGAACATAACCTCTACTATGCTGGAAGAAATGTCCAGATGTTCTCTGTTATCTGCTCACCTAAATAATATATCATTACAAATAGAACTGGATAGGCAAATTTATTCCAATTCCGTAACGTATGCAGATTTTAATTTTAACGTTTACATAAAATCCTGCATATACATTTTTGTCTTCCAGACAGTATTTTGGAAGAATGTATTTTTTTTTTAATCAGCCCAACTTTCTAACAGGAAATGCTCTAAAAGGATAAGTGCGCTTCTGAAGATGTTACAATGATTTTTACCAATTTCTTTGATTCATTGATTTTAATAGGCAGGAGCGCTTTAACAGCGGTGTATACACCGCTCCTAAAGCGCCTCAGAGAAGCTGCTTGCAGGAAAAAAAATTGACGTCCAGTAGTTTTTACAGCTGAAAAACTCCTCTTACGACCTTCTTGGGGTTTTTTCCAGCCAGAAAACGTCCTGCCAAAAAATGCTCATAACAGCCTATGGGGGTTATTTACGAAAGGCAAATCCACTTTGCACTACAAGTGCACTTGAAATTGCACTTGGAAGTGCAGTCGCTGTAGATCCGAGGGGGACATGCAAGAAAAAAAAAAAAAAACAGCATTTTAGCTTGCACACGATTAGATAATAAAATCAGTAGAGCTTCCCCTCATTTCAGATCTGCCCCTCAGATTTACAGTGACTGCACTTCCAAGTGCACATGTAGTTTGCACTTGTAGGGCAAAGAGGATTTGCCTTTCGTAAATAACCCCCTATGTGTGCATGAACACATAGGCCCAGATTCTCAAAGGACTTACGACGGCGCAACGCAATGTACGCCGTTGTAAGTCCTAATCTGGGCCGTCGAATCTATGAGACTGATTCTTAGAATCAGTTACGCATAGATATCCATTAGATCCGACAGGCGTAAGGCTCTTACGCTGTCGGATCTTAAATGCAATTTTTTTTTTTTTGCCCGCTAGGTGTCGCCTCCTTCGTTTTCCCCGTCGTGTATGCAAATTAGCAAAATACGCGAATTCCCGAACGTACGCACGGTCGACGCAGTGAAGTTACGATGTTTACGTTAGATTTGCGCGGCGTAAAGTTCCCCCTGCTATATGAGGGGCAACCAATGTTAAGTATGGCCGTCGTTCCCGCGTCAAAATTTAAAAATTTACGTCGTTTGCGTAAGTCGTCCGTGAATGAGGCTGGACGCCATTTACGTTCACGTCGAAACCAATGACGTCCTTACATCGTCATTTAGCGCAATGCACGTCATGAAATTTTAGGGACGGCGCATGCGCATTACGTTCGGCGCAGGAACGTGCCTAATTTAAATGCTCCACGCCCCCTACCCGGCTCATTTGAATTAGGCGGGCTTGCGCCGGGGGATTTACGCTACGCCGCCGCAACTTTACAGGCAAGTTCTTTGTGAATAAAGCACTTTCCTGTAAAACTTGCGGCGACGTAATGTAAACCAGATACGTTACGCCCGCACAGTTTTACGCCCATGTACGAGAATCTGGGCCCTAGGATAACTTGCTGGGGAGTTTATTGGCTGCAGAAAAAAAAAAAACGCCTGAAGCCAAAAACAGCAGCTGAAAAAAACATCCAGTGTGCATAAGGCCTTAAAGTTTTGAAAAATCAACACAATTTCTACACAAAACTGGTATAAACCAAACATGTTTATTACAATTTTAAACATAAAAAGTAAACAACTGGGAAAATAAAGTGCTTGAAAAATAATAACTTATTAAATGGTTTCACAAAACATCTATAAAACTGTACACCAATATAAAATGAAATTAAAGTCACTGCCGCAAGGCTAGACACTACACAATGTCTTCAATACTCCCAGTTAAAGGGGTTGTAAAGGTTTATTTTATTTTTTTTAACAAACATGTCATACTTACCTCCACTGTGCAGTTCGTTCTGGGGTCCTTGGCGTCTGTCTCAGCTCCTCCCCACAATAACCAACACCCTCTGTGAAGCAAGCAGGCGCGCTCCCGTGTGATACAGGCGGCGTCCATAGACGCCGAGTGTATGACTCGGTCCCGGAAGGAGCAGATTGGTGGAGACTGCAGCGAACGCTGCTTGGGGACAGGGGGAGGTCTGACCGATATCAGTAATAAATCGGTAAGTTTCTGACTAAGGCCGAAACAACGAATCGATTAATCGACAACTAATCGATTATGAAATTAATCGATTACAATTTTCATAATCGAATAATCGGCCAGTAACATAATGGGGTTAAACAAACGAAAATTAGCCCTTTATAGTACAAAAAAGCAAATCGCTACTGTAAATATTACTTTCACTGTCCCACAGTAAAAAAAATTAACCCCTTACAGTAGCGATTATTTGCTCTTTTTGTACTTATTTTTGTTTTTTTAACCCCCATTATGTTACTAAACATCTCAGGCCTGGGTCACACCTCTGTGGGTTTTTTGGTGCTTTTTGCAGAAACACACTACAGTTAATTTACATGTTTTCCTATGGGACACGTTCACATCCATGATTTTTTTCAGCTGCTGCGTATTTGGAAAAGGGCGGGGACTTTTTAACGCAAAATGGTGCCATTTTGTTTTTATTGGTTCAATATACTTTAATGGAGAAGCTGCAGAAAAACATGTAATGTGTTATTGCAGCAATTTGTGTTTTGTAATCTGCCCAACAACAAATTGGCCCAAAAAAAAAAAAAAAAAATCTAATTTATTTATTTTTTAAAGGCCATTATCCGATTAATCGATTAATCGAAACAATAATCGGCCAACTAATCAATTATGAAAATAATCGTTAGTTGCAGCCCTATTTCTGACCAATACGAATATTTTAAAAATTGTGAATATCGGCCCTAATAATCAGCCGCTCCGACCCCTAACTAAGATGATGGGTTTCAACTTTTAACCTAATCTACCAAAAACGTCTATTTGAATGTGTCTAGTGGCTAAAAATAAACATGCTCACAATTCTGTGGTCGAACAATTTTAGAAATTAGACACAGCATGGTTCCCACCATGACATTACTGGGATGCCAATAACAGGTTTCTAATCTAAACTTTACCAATTTCCAACAGTGCTAGAAGACAACTGTAATTATGAAAGCCACTTAAACAAAAATGGCAAAAGAACTATCCATAGTGACCAATCAGTTTAATTGCCCCAGAGAAAAAAAAAAAAAAGCGAATCATACACTGTGTGCAGCTGCATTACTTTTTTTTTTTGATAAATGGCTTCTACATATCAGTAGACCTTGGACAGTAGATAATCATATGTGACAGTGCTGATGAGGAGTACAGTATGTTCAGCTAAATACCATCAACAGATATAATACAGCCAGATATGGACACAGGCCACATATAAAAATAAGGACATATCAGAATAGTGCAGTTTCCTTTTCATTTAACCACTTACGGACCCCTTAATGACCAGGCCATTTTGTCGCTTTAACTGACAATTGCGCGGTCGTGCGAAGTTGTACCCAGGGCGATCTCCCAGCTGGGCCTGTCACTCAGCCACAGACAGGAGCATCCCGACCGGCAGAATGGAGTACGGCCTCTTTGTCTGTGGCTGAGTGACAGGCGGATGTATGTCGCTGTGATCTGGGGGGGGGCAATACTGCTGTCCCCATCCTGCCTTGGCTGCTGCATGGGTACTTATTTTTGGGGTTGGTCCCGCTGATTCAGCAGGGAAGGAAGGCGGTGGGCAGAGACAGAGGGAAGACTGACTTTCGGGTGCCGCTGGCACAGTGAACTCCTGTGCAACAAGTACATGACAGCCCCGGCCTGCTCGACAGATTGATATAGAAGAGACCGGAACTGTCATGTACTTGTCGCACAGGAGATTACTGCGCTGCGGCACCCGAAAGTGAAGAAGGTCCACTTGACAGGGGAAAGTATTTTTTTCCCCTTACTTTTAATTGCTACAGCCCGTAGATCACAGTTTTCTCTCTGCCTCCACCCACCCTTTCCTCCGTGGAATGCACAGTGACCGCGGAACCCTACTTTCTATATGCCTGTTCATTATCTGCCATTTGGCTTTATTTTGCTTATTCTTTTAAAAGAATATTATAATACTACACCGAGTCTGGCACACCCTGACCTTTTCCTTTCAGCAGCCAGATCCTTGGCCCCAGCCTCAGCAGCAAGGGCTGAGCAGCCAGACCCCAGGCTCCAGCAGCCAGACTCCTGGCCCCAGCAGCCCAGCTCCAACAGCCGGCCCCTTGGCCCCAGCAGCCAGACTCCTGGACCAGCAGCCCAGCTCCAGCAGCCAGACCCCAGCTCCAGCAGCCAGACCCCAGCAACATTAGCCCAGCCCCAGCATTTGTGATTAGGCTGCATTTCATTGGGCACTGGTATGGCTGCATTTCATGGGCACTGGTATAGCTGCATTATATTGGGGGGGGGGGGGCGTCACCGCGAAGCGTCACCTCCATGAAATTCGTTTTTGAAGGTTGGGATGTCTGTGTATGCTACAAATTTTTGGTAAATATCTCAATAAGCGTATATTAATTGGTTTGCGCAAAAGTTATAGCGTCTAAAAAAAAAAAAATAGGGGATAGATTTATGGCATTTTTATTATTTCTTACTAGTAATGGCGGCAATCTGAGATTGAGTGGGACTGCGACATTGCGGCAGACAGATCTGACACTTTTTTGGGCCCATTGACATTTATACAGTGATTATAACTAAAAAGAGCCACTGATTACTGTATAAATGTCACTGGCAGGGAAGGGGTTAACACTAAGGGTGATCAAGGGGTTAAGTGTTCCCTAGGGAGGTGTTTCTAACTGTGGGGGGAGTGTACTGACGAGAGAGAGAGAGAGAGAGAGAGAGAGAGAGAGAGAGAGAGAGAGAGAGAGAGAGAGAGAGAGAGAGAGAGAGAGAGAGAGAGAGAGAGAGAGAGAGAGAGAGAGAGAGAGAGATCGCTGTTCCTGATCACTAGGAACAGCAGATCTCTCTCTATTCCCCTGTCAGAAAGGGGATCTGTTTGTTTACATTCACAGATCCCGTTCTGCCTCTCTGTGAAGTGATCGCGGGTGGCCGGCGGACATCGCGGCCACTGGTCACGTGCATCAGCTCCGGTGGGGTGCGCACGCCTCCTATCGCTCTTATAATCGGCCGACGTACACCTACGGAGATTCGTGCCAACCTGCCGCAGTATGATAGCGGCTGCTCGGCAAGTGGTCAAATTGCATCTATAGTAAAGTCGTATATTTATATTATTTGAAGCCTACACTGAAAATTGGCCTGCGCAGGCGGGGGTGAATGTGCCCAGTATTGAAGCGGTTAATAAGCATTACAGAACATTCTAGTAACGCAAACCATATATTAACTAGATTAGATTCGGCTTCCAAACCACCTATGTTAATGGATTTTGTAGCATTTGCATGACATTAACACATCTTCCAGGAACCCAGCCACATAAAACAATTCATTAGAAGGATAAAAAGATCACATGTTCCTATCCATGGTCTATTAATTCAGGGCTATATAAATATCCTTAGAGCTGAGAAATACGGAAAGCAGATCTTTGTAACAACAGAGCGTACTGAGAGCTCGTTATAGCTTCTAAGTAATTGCAGAACTTTATGGCTCGGCATGTATATTACATTTTGTCATTTATTTGGACAAATGTGAACCCCTAATTCACACCTAAAGCATAAAAAACAGGTCTGAATGCGAAGCCTAATATTTTCTAAGCTTCCACTTAGGCTGGTGGCTAAAAAAAGGAATGTGTCAGCAATGCAATATTTTAAGAGGCTGAATGCACAACAAATAACGTGATTGACAAAGATATGCAATTCGCAGAGCGTTCTGTTCCAAAGTACATAAAATACTGTCAATATATTTACAACTTGTCTGAAAATGTGGGAAGATGGGCAAGACCCATGTGTCAAGTGGATTTTATCTAGTCAAATGTGAATTATGAACCGGCATAATGAAAAAAGGCACCGATATATTTCAGAAGGCGGGGGAAGATAATCTCAATAAAGCACAAGTTCTAGTGTCAGAAGATTGATATGCAAAGTGCTTAGTATCAGATGTCAGGAGAGGCAGACACAACTAGATCTACATTCCAATGGAAGCTTGGGAAATATTTAACCACTTAAGACCCGGACCAAAAAGGACCTGGACAGTTTTTGCGATTCGGCACTGCGTCGCTTAAACTGACAGTTGTGCGACGTGGCTCCCAAACAAAATTGGCGTCCTTTTTTCCCCACAAATAGAGCTTTCTTTTGGTGGTATTTGATCACCTCTGCCATTTTTATTTTTTGCGCTATAAACAAAAATAGAGCGACAATTTTGAAAAAAAGTCAATATTTTTTACTTTTTTCAATAATAAAATATCCCCCAAAAATATATAAAACATTTTTTTTCCTCAGTTTAGGCCGATACGTATTCTTCTACCTATTTTTTTTTTTTTTTTTAACCAAAATCGCAATAAGCGTTTATCGATTGGTTTGCGCAAAATTTATAGCGTTTACAAAAAAGGGGATAGTTTTATTGCATTTTTGTTGTTTATTTTTTTTTACTACTAATGGCGGCGATCAGCGATTTTTTTCGTGACTGCGACATTATGGCGGACACTTCGGACAATTTTGACACATTTTTGGGACCATTGTCATTTTCACAGCAAAAAATGCATTTGAAATGCATTGTTTACTGTGAAAATGACAGTTGCAGTTTGGGAGGTAACCACAAGGGGGCGCTGATGGGGTTATATATGACCTCATTTGTGTTTCTAACTGTAGGGGGGTGTGGCTGTGACTCATCGATTGTGTATCCCTTTAAAAGGGAACACACGATCGATGTCAGCGCCACAGTGAAGAACGGTGAAGCTGCGATCGGGTCTGCGAGTCCCGCGGTCACGGAGCTTCGGACCGGTTCGCACGTGCGACCCTACGACTGGGCTTAAAGAGCCACGTATGTGGGTCTGCCATTCTGCCGACGTATATCGCCGTGAATGGGTCTTTAAGTGGTTAACCCCAGGCCTGCCGGAGGAAGTATTCTGCTTTACACGCTTCTGCAGGACTTTCAGTTTGGGGCTGCAGTCAAGTTCAGATTCAACATGTCTAAAATAAAGGCCCGTAAACACGCTCAGACTTTCTGATGGGAGTTGTGTGATGGCAGGATGTTGTCGGATAATCTGACCGTTTGTACGCTCCATCAGACAATTGTTGTCCGATTTTCCGACAACAAATTTGGGATAGCATGCTTTCAAATTTTCCGACACAAGTGGTGTCGGATTATCCAATCGTGTGTACAAAAGTCTGTCGGAAAAAAAATCCAAAGTACAAACACGCATGCTCCGAACCAAAGCTAACCATAAGACAACATTAGCAGAAGTTGCCCAAAGGGTGGTGCTAAAGAGCTAAAAAAAAAACAGTTTTGAGTTTGTTGGCCAACAATTCTTTTCGGTTTGTATGCAATACAGGTTCACCTTCGGACAAAGGTCCTAAACTTTGTCCGCCAAAATTCCGGTCATGTGTACAAGGCTTAAAAGTGAAAATTCCTTTGCTTTTGATGGCCTCTTTCAAAACCAACCAAAACTAGAGAACTTTCACAAGCGCTCCAGAAGCACAGATGGAATGCTGAATAAGGAAGTTGAGTCCATAATGGCCTTTATCATAATTCGCCTTCATTTTAAAAAAGGAAAATGTGGATGCCATGGGCAACACAAAGGTTTTCCTTTATTGCAATTTTTATAAATAAAATAATTAGATCAATTAATAAAATATTCTTAGTTTACAAAATGAAAATCAGGTGCCTTGGCAGCCATACAAAAAAGTTGGTCCACTGGCATGTAAACTTTGGCAAGCTTTTTACCAGTGTAGGGGGCTTACTTCCTAGGTCATGCCATGTAACAATAGTCACTTCAGTTTAGAATATGAATACTTGCTGCGTATCTAGACTGCCAAGAAAGCAGGGTGGGTAACAGCGGTATAGAAATTGAAGGAAAAAAAGCAGAACATGTAAGCAGTCAAAGCGGTAAGGTACTGTGCTTCCTTTATATACAGCAGAGCTTCCCCCTCTTGAACAACTTTGCCCCAATTAATTGCTGATACCTTTACATTTACTGTTTGGATATTGCCTTTTAGTGCAGAGTTTGACAAATTTGCTTGGAATCTAGGAGCCAGCTAAAAAAGTTAGGAGCCAAAAAATGCACCCCGTCCCGCCAAGCTCACGCGCAGAAGCGAACGCATACGTGAGTAGCGCCCGCATATGTAAACGGTATTCAAACCACACGTGAGGTATCGTCGCGATTGGTAGAGCGAGAGCAATAATTCTAGCCCTAGACCTCCTCTGTAACGCAAAACATGCAACCTGTAGAATTTTTTAAACGTTGCCTATGGAGATTTTAAAGGGTAAAAATTTGTCGCCGTTCCACGTGCGGATGCAATTTTGAAGCGTGACATGTTGGGTATCAATTTACTTGGCGTAACATTATCTTTCAAAATATAAAAAAAAAAAAATTGGGCTAATTTTACTGTTGTCTTATTTTTTAATTAAAAAAAGTGTATTTTTTTCCCCAAAAAAAAAGTGCGCTTGTAAGACCGCTGCGCAAATACGGTGTGACAGAAAGTATTGCAACAACCACCATTTTATTCTCTAGGGTGTTAGAATAAAAAAATATATATAATGTTTGGGGGGTTCTAATTAGAGGGAAGGAGATGGCAGTGAAAACAGTGAAACACACAGAACTGCTGTTTTGCTAATTGTAATGTAATGTAACCTGTAATGTCAACGACCACCACAAGATGGTGCCAGATCACAGAAGGAAGCTGAGGCCTGCAGAAGGCCGCAAACCTGCCGGGGGGTTCCCTGTTGATACCAGGTTACCATAACAAGGCACTAACTTCCGCCAATGCTGCCATTGTTATGGTAACTTGCTATCAACAATGCAAGGCGCACAGTGTCTTCACTGTGTAGCCGCGAGAACAGGAGGTGCATGCTGGGTAGCCAGCTGCATGAGAACAAGTATATCAGTGCCGGCTTCACATGCCCACACCAACAATGGCCACAACCAGAAAGTCATAAGATTTTCTTTTTGTTTGTGGCAAGTAAATATTGCAAAAAACACACAGAACTGTGGCCCAAGTAGAAGCAGCGACTTGGTAGGGATCAGATTTTGTTATATCAAATTATGATCTCAGACTGCAGCTCCTCTTTAACCACTTGCCGGCCGGCCACAGTACATATACTGCGGTAGGTCGGATCTATTGCACGAAACATACCTGTACATTGTTTTTATGCAATAGCCAGCGGGGGAGCCAATCGGCGGATCCGCTGACCACCCACAATCTCTCCCCAGAGAGACAGTATGGTGGTCTGCCCATGTAAACAAGGCAGATTGCCGTCCTGTCAGGGATGAACAGAGTGATCTTGTGTTTCAGCTAAGCAGGAACATGGATATCTCTGTTGATCCAGTGAGTCCATCCCCCACAGTTAGAAAGCATCCCCTAGAGACACAGTTATCTCTTTGATCGCCCCTGGTGTTAACCCATTTCCTGCCAGTGTCAATGTATATTTTTAGCACTGATCACTGTAATGTCACTCGTTCCCAAATAAAAATGATCAAAAGTGTCAGTTAGGTGTCTGATTTGTCTGCCACAATGTCGCAGTCACTCTAAAAATTGCTGATTGCCGTCATTACTAGTAAAAAAATAAATACAAATGCCATAAAAATATCCCATAGTTTGTAGACACGATAACTTTTCCGCAAACCAATTAATATACGCTTATTGGCATTTCTATTTACCAAAAATATGTAGCAGAATACATATTGGCCTAAATTGATGAACACATTTTTATATTTTTTTTACATTTGGGTACATTTATAGCAGAAAGTAAAAATGGGCTGAAGTCGTTAATCATAGACCAGCCTTTACCAACCAGGATTGCTTCAGAAATTGCTAGGGGTCCCTTGAACAATAAGCAGTGGATTGACCTCTTGCTTGATACTGCTTGCATAATTCTGAGGCCAACATCAATGGGTAAATCAGGTGACTAGTGGCGCTCCTCTTCTTTTCTCTCACACCTGACAAAAATCATATTTTACCTATCTCTAATGCCGCGTACACACAATCGTATTCCCGATGGAATAAAATCCGATGGAATTTTTTGTCAGAATTCCGATGAAGCTGACTTCAGTTCAATGCTTCCGAGCATGCGTCGACTTGATTCTGAGCATGCATGGATTTTTCTCCGATACAGTTCCACACAGATGATCGGAATCTCATGTTATATTTTTTTTACACGGATGGAAAAAAGTCAGATGGGGCCCACACATAATCGATTTTTACGATGAAAAAAGTCCATCAGACTTTTTTCATAGGAAAAACCGATCGTGTGTACATGGCATTAGAGTAGTAGTTTTCCAAACTACCATAAATGTAAGGAAGGAAGAATTCTTCCTCCCACTGACCACCAATGCAAGGGGCAAAAAAAAAAAAAAAAAAGGGATCAGTCTTTGAGTGACAGCTACAGCTAGGATGCACATTCCTTATTTTTTGTTATATCTATCTACAACACTATAAAGTATTGTAACCTGTCAAGCAAAAGTTCCCTGAGGTCTAAAAATTATTCAAGGGTTCCCATTTTGTAAAAGGCTGCCCTAGACTAATTGGAAATTAAAGGAGTATAGTAATAACTTGGTTTAAAGGGGAGTTCCAGCCAATTTGTATGTTTATTAAAAGTCAGCAGCTACAAAAAGTGTAGCTGCTGGCTTTTAATAAACAGACACTTACCTGCTCCAGCGACGCGCCGGCCGGGGCTCCGCTCCTCTCCCCCCTCCCCGGCCGGCGTCTTCATTCTCAGTGTGGGCACCCGGACGTGACAGCTTTCGGCTTCACGGCCAGGCACCCACTGCGCATGCGCGAGCGGCACTGCGCATGCGTGAGCGGCGCGGCCCGGCGCTGCGCCGTGTAATTGGCCAGGAGATCGCCTAGGACCTGTGATGTGTCCTAGGCGATCGCCTACAGCAGCCCCTTCCTGTAGGCGATTAAGCTTGGTCGCCTACAGGAAGGAGGAAGTGGGACAGGAAGTCCCACTCTTCCTGAAGCCCCCACTCCCCCCCAAAAAAATTACATGCCAAATGTGGCATGTAAGGGGGTGAGGAGTGGGATAAGCGGAAGTTCAAATTTGGGTGGAACTCCTCTTTAAGGCAGGGTTGTCCAATCTTTTGACCTTCCGAGGCCACATTGGAAGAAGAGGAATTGACTTTGACAACACATAGAATACACTAACAATAAGGATAGCGGATGAGCAGAAAAGGGCAGTCAGATCACAAGTTAACGATCATTGATAGAAGGCTTTGGATATCTATGTATATCCTTTTCCATCCTTGTAAAGCATGGGTCTTCAAACTACGGCCCTCCAGGTGTTCAGGAACTACATTTCCCATCATGCCTAGTCATGTCTGTGAATGTCAGTGTGTTACAATGCCTCATGGGATGTGTAGTTCTACAACAGCTGTAGGGCCGTAGTTTGAGGATCCCTGTTGTAAAGTTTCATTACCTCGTTACGCAGCTCTTTTGACTGTTCTTTTCTACCTCCTCATGGATCAGTGTCTAGCCTGCTTAGTGCATCCATGTGAGAGCTAAAAAATTCATTGACTATTTATACACAGACACTAATTGTGATATAAAAAGCCACAAATGTGGGAAATTAACCTTTAATTGCCATTTTAACCTGTGTGTGCCACATTTTGTGTCTGCACCAAGGCCAAACATTCCAGGGTATGTAAACTTTTCATCAGGGTCATTTGGCTAGTTTCTGTTGTCATTAGGATTTAAAAAGAATAAACACAGTTGATTTATTTTACTCACTGAAGCCATTTATAATCAATGTTTTTGCGTTATTCATATTCTCTGGCCAAGAAATCAAATTCTGCCAGGGTATGTACACCTATGAGCACAACTGTACAGCTATCACATAATCAATATACAGCCTGTCTGCAGGAAAACATAAGCATGAGCTTCTATTTCTTTGCTACTGGTGAGATGTTCAAAATGAATAAAAACAGCCTTTGGAATACAGAATAAAAAAAAAAAAAAAAAAAAATCCATAAAATTGTCATACAAATATATACAGTGTTTGAAATTAAATCTATTATTATTTTGTGGAAATAACATGGTGTGGGCGGATTTCTGCCAGTCACAGGCTGTCACGCCCCTCCTGACCGTTTCTTAGAATAAGAAGCCTCCATCAATCTACATGCAATATCCCACCCCCATTGTGTTTAGCTGGTTAGTGGGCATGGAGGAGGAGGGAGTGGGCTGCCATTCACTGTGTATACGCCCACATGTGTGACTCTATAGTCACATGGGCTGCTCAAATGTGATAGGGAGGAAATGCTCAGCATAGACACTCACTGAAAACTGAGAATGTGCAACTGCAAAATCTTTAGTTGAAGTGGGGACTTGGAAAGGAGGTGAAGAAAGAGCAGCAGGGTCAGTTTTGTTTTGCAGAATACAGAAAATGAATCCCATAGTGATTAAGTGAGTATTACACCATTTATTAATATTCTTTTGTATATATATATATATATATATATATATATATATATATATATATATATATAGTGACACTTTAACGTTTATATATAGCGATACCTCCAAATAGAACACACACCCGGGTGTGACTCTAGTCCCGCTAGTTTCCAAATACATCCTCTTTGTACGCAGCAGCTCAGCAATGTCTTCCTGCACAAGGTCCATTTGACCTGATTTCAGTATGTCACCATGTGACATGGAGGAACGTGACATTCTCTATTGTCATGGCACTGTGGGCAGACGTTTTCACACCAAAGGTAACTGCAGCCTTAAGCAGGATCTGAAAAAGTCAAATTACTTTTCCACAAAAATGCTGACAGCTCATCTTTGCAATGCAGGTTACTGAGATAGCATCTTTGGCAGTTGCATCTTTGGCAGTTGTCCTTGCTGCTCTAAGAGTTAGGATTCATCTGTACACTGGATGAATTCCCAGCAAGGCAAAGCCTTTATTCCATTAAAACAGAAATGGGTACAGAGTGTCTCTTGTGTAATCAAAAATCTAACCTGTTAATTAACAAAGCACTTGTGTTCCCGAACAGGGACAGCATCACGGAGGACATGGCTTACGGCGGTTAAAGAAAATCTATTATGAAAATTTCCAATTTTGTTTCACACAGATGGTAATTTCAATAAAACTATATCGTTTTTTTTCATCAGTGAAATATAACACCACATGTGGTGGCATTCAAACATACGCTTGGGCCTATTAACCAATAGCGCAGTTTAGGCCTTGTGCAAAAGAAAGTGCGTTACCCATGGCAACCAGATTACAGTTATAATAATACAGAATTTAAATAGGGCCAACAGTTTGTATAGCCCTTTACAAAATAACAGTACATTTACAATACAATCCAATGCAATAGGGCCCTGTCCATAAGAGCTTATGATCTAAAACAGTGGTCATCAACTCGTCAATCCCACGGGTAGGTGATAGGTAGACCGAAAACGGGTCTGCGCCGCCGAACCCACCTCCTACCGCTATGCTAGCTGCCGGTCTTTGCAATCAGCCTCCTCTACCGAGCCGTCGGTCCTCCTTCCTCCCTCCCCACCTGCCTCCTCCAGAGGCAGCAGAGCACAGCAAAAGACGTGAGGGGGGGGGTCAGAGGAACTGGCCGAGTTAACTTTTCTACTTAACCCGCAGGTGATTGGTTGCTTAGGACCTTGCAACCAATCACCTACTTGTTAATTTGAAAAGTCACTCGGCCAGTTCCTGCTCCCACCCCCTGAACTGTGATGCTTCTCGGTCTCATGTGCACAGGCAAGATGCAATGTAATGCTACCTGCTGTAATGGGAGGGGAGAGGACACTACTGTGTGGGTGTGGATGGGGGGGTAATGTGAAGGGGACAGTGGACACTGCTATGGGAGAGAAGGAGGGGGGGGGGACACGTGTGTGTGTTAGGCCTCAGTCCCACAAGGCGGATCCGTCAGCAGCGTCTGCCAGCTCAGCGGAAGATCTCTCCATTGATCTCCGCTGAGCTGGCGGATGACAGGTCCCTCTCTGCTCACTGAGCGGGGAGGGGCTTGTCGAGTGCCGCTGCTTGTCTATGGAGATCGGACGAAAACGGACAGCATGTCCGTTTTCATCAGGTCTCACCAATCCGATAGGACAGGTGGCAACGTATTGTCATACGTCTGATTTTAGCGGATCAGATCGGATGTCAGCAGACATGATCACCGCTAACATCCGATGCTCCATAGACTTACATGGAGCACCCGTTCTTGTCCGCCGAAAAAACTGACAGGCGGACCTAAATGGTGAAAGAGGCCTTAGTGTTAATGTGAAGGGGACAGTGGACACTGCTATGAGCCTATAGCAGTGTCCGTTACCACCCTTCACATTACCTACTATTCACCCCCCAAATCTCTGCATTCCGAGCGCAATGCACTCCTGATCCCTGCATTCTGGTGTGAACCGGGCCCGACAACAGGAAACTACCCGGCGATCTTTGACGTCATCAGTGTTGTTCAAGTAGATCTCCATCTCTATAAGGTTGCCTACACTGATCTAAAATAAATAAATAAATAAATAAATAAATAAATAAATAAATAAATAAATAAATAAATAAATAAATAAATATATATATATATATAAATATATATATATATATATATATATATATATATATATATATATATATATATATATATATATCTTGGGGACTTCCAGGTCACCAGAATTAGTGTCCCCAATGAAAGATTTCCCCACCTCTATTAATTTAAATTAAATTAAAAAATGTTTTCCTCAGTTTAGGCCGATGCGTATTGTTGTACATAATTTCCAGGTTTCGCGGCTGCGAAGCTTCGGACCGGGTCGCGAGAGCGCCACCGAGCTTGCAACTCATGGCTGGGCTCTTAAAGAAGACGTATATATACGTCCATGTGCCCAGCCGTGCCATTCTGTCGACGTATATAGTCGTGCGGTGGTCCTTGAGTGCTTAAACGTGTTAAACAACAAGTGTCAAAAATAGGCTCGATCCTTAAGTGATTAAAGTCTTCATCCCATCAAGAGGTGCCCTTTAGGTCACAAATGATAATGAGGCGGGTACATTCCTATGGTCTGTAGACACATGATGGGCCTGCTGAAAATGAATTGGTAACAAATCACAGCAATCACCAAAACTGTACACATAGGTGTAAACAGGCCCTTAAAGATACTACTTTTTCTAGTCCCTTACATCCATACCCCCTCTATGTAGTAATCCGTCAGGAACTTCAATGCTGAGCAAACAACTTGAAGTGACATCGGTGTGGACAGCTCGCCATCACAAATAGTTCTTCCAGTAGTTTTCACACACTACAAGAGACAGTCTTTAACACTTGATATTCCATACACTAGTAAATGCAAGTTCAGTAACACATATAAACAGAAAAATTCATCTGCCTAGCTAATATATTGTTAAAAAGCAGACATAAAAGTTGACCCTTGTATAGGTGTGTGCAGCCTATTGCATTAGGGTGTGCACTCCAAAGCTCAAACATATGTGCGTGTGTATATACATACATACATACACACACACACACGTGTCAGTAGAGCAGTGGACGGTGTCATTGGGGCAGAGATTGGCGTCAGTAGGTTAGTGGACGGTGTCGGTAGTTTTTATTATTTAATTTTTGACGTTATTTTCCTCATTTTGTTTTAGGAGCCCCATTAGGGGGCTTTGGTGAAATATCAGGGGGACTCTGCACCACCCAGGGTGATTAGGGTGTGCCCAGGCACACCTGGCACACACCTATGGGCCCTTGTACACAATCACAAGACTGCTGACTTGATATCAATGCTGTAAGCATTCGGAACGTTTGGCCATGGTAAAATACAAGCCTGGAGACAAATAAGATGTACGATTTGATGTACGTGGGTCACGCAGGTCAAAGTCAAACTCCAATATGCCTTTATCTTACATTGAGTGTACATTTACGTTACAATGTGAACCAACATAAATTCCTTACACAAGATAATCCTAATACCCAGTTGTGTTTGGGCTTTCACTGAGAAATGTGGATTACAGTATTAATCATGAAAACAACTATTCTCCAAATACTTTATGCCGTAGTTTAAGGGTCACATAAAGCAAAATCATTAAAAAGGAATATTTTACATGCATTCATAACAGTGGCATATATATATTACATACACTTTGTTTATACACAATTATGAAATACGACCTTTACATAACCATATGAATACAATACACAGAACCATGACATGTGCCCATTGCATGTAAAGAGATGCAGCCCTCCAATCATGCTGGCAGTAGTCCCGTAGTGGCCAACTGTCTCCTAGTTCCAATGACAGTCCTAAATCTTTAGCTGGCCATTCGCCACCATCCATATTAAACAGCGAGGATGGATGAATCTTCAGTGCAGGTGTTCTGTCAAATTAGCCAACTTGCCAAAAACTCCAACCACATAACTTCCGGTTTCTTGAGATTTTGACGAATTGCTGTTTGGATTCAGCACTGACAACTGAATACAGTCCAGTACAGGAATATTTAGCCGTTTTGACTAGGCTAAGGAGGACAAAAAGTTGTTGCCGCCTCGGGTGCGGCCATTTTGTTGGCTAGTATCAGAGCAAAGTAACAGTCTCCGCTCATAATATCGTGCACCGGACTGTATTTCAGTTGTCGGTGTTGTGTCCAAACAGCAATTCGTCAAAATCTGCAATTACTGATGGTTTAAAGCAGGGGTCTCCAATCTTTCTGTCCTTCAGATTTTATGGGGGCCGGACTGTGGTCAATGGGATTAAACAATGCCCCATCATTGGTTTTAGTGGAAGGAATAGTGCCCTATTGATATCGGTGGGAAGAATAGAACCCCATCCTTGATGCCAGTGGGAGGAATAGTGCCCCATCATTGGTGTCAGTTGTGGATAGAATAGTGCCCCAAAGGGCCGGATAGAGGCACGCAAAGGGCCACATCTGGCCCCAGGGCCGCAGTTTGGAGACCACTGGTTTAAAGAAACCAGAAGTTAAGTAGGTGGAGTTTGACAAGTTGGCTATTTTGACAGAACACTGGTTACTGTATTCTGACAACTGACACCGTTCCATCAGAATACCAGAACAGTGCCTGTTTTGATTGGATACAGCTGTTGTGTGGCTGAGATTTTCCACCCAGCAACTTCAACAAAAGTCAACTGGAAAAAAACAACTTGACAAGTCGAGTGGTGCTGACAGGTCCACTTGCCAAACAAATTTCCTCCAATTTATCAGGAACCGACCAAAATACGCTCCGTGTATGGCCAGCTTAAGGCTATATTCACACCAGCTTCCTGCCTTTTGGTTATTTTAGTGCATTAGAAATTATCTGGGACGTATAAACAAACACTATGCTTTCTAACACCAAGTTCTTCATCATTTATATGCATTTAGAGTAGCTAATCTGCCCCAGGACACAAAAAATATTCTATATGTTGTAAACACAGCTAAACTGAATGCACATAATCGCAGGTAAGCGCAAAGTGTGGTTTACATCACGTTAAGCGTCATGTTTTTATATGCATTTAGAAATGTCCTATAAATACAATTAAACACATACAGTATAATAACAGGTTGAGGAATGGGGCCTTCGCTAGACCAAAAAAATGTTTCTCAGCACTGACCAACTCAATTATAAAATCCCACTTTTCTACATTTAGACTGCAATTCACATTTTTATTAAACAACCACAAATAAAAACCAAAGAGAAAACCCATTGGAATGCTAGAACCAGTCATTAGTATATATCTGTGTTCCAGGATCCTTCAATCAGACCTCCCAACTTCCTGAGATGGGGCAGCATAAAGCTCAATGGATATAGGCAAAGGACATGCCCCTGCCCCTCCACCAGTTGCAAAATTAATATGCCCAAAAAAAAAAAAAATTGGTTAGTTAAACCCACAAGTACTTTTTTTTTTAATCATTACTTTCTTTAAAAATCGCTTGTCAAAAAAAAAAATAAAGCTATAATTTAGAGAGTTTGGTGGTCAGCAGATTCCTGCGGCTTGCGGCACACTTGTGTGCAATCAGTTGCGGCTGCTCGGCCTAGTTTTATCCAGAACTGGTCATCTGTCCCTAGTCACAGGTAACAGCTGGATGTGGAGATACATAGGAACAGCAATGGAAATCCCTAACTCCTGTCAGCCTGTTATTGCTTTGTACAGGCTAAGAAACCACAGGAATCGCATGATGGCCCTGATCATAAAAGTATAAATGAGACCTAATGGGGGGGGGGGGGGATGTACAACTTAGAAGGAACGAGGGGAAACTAGGATGGGGACAGGGACAACCGAGAAGTAGATAGGGACAACCAAGAACTCAGAAGGAATGAGGGACAACTGAGAAGGAACAAGGAGGCAACGAAGCCAAAATAAGAGCAACTGAGAAGGATGAACAACTGAGAATCAGATGGAGCAAGGGGCAACTGAGAAGGGGCAAGAGAGGGACAACCGAGAATTGAGAAGAAAAGAAGAAGGCCAACCAAGAAAGTACGAGGGGCAACCAAAAAGGAGCGAGCCAGGGGCAACCGAGAATTAAGGAGAAAAGAAGGCCAACCAAGAAAATATGAGGGACAACCGAAAAGGAGCCAGCCAGGGGGCAACCGAGAAGGAGCCAGCCAGGGGGCAACCGAGAAGGAGCCAGCCAGGGGGCAACCAAGAAGGAGCCAGCCAGGGGGCAACCGAGAAGGAGCCAGCCAGGGGGCAACCGAGAAGGAGCCAGCCAGGGGGCAACCGAGAAGGAGCCAGCCAGGGGGCAACCGAGAAGGAGCCAGCCAGGGGGCAACCGAGAAGGAGCCAGCCAGGGGGCAACCGAGAAGGAGCCAGCCAGGGGGCAACCGAGAAGGAGCCAGCCAGGGGGCAACCGAGAAGGAGCCAGCCAGGGGGCAACCGAGAAGGAGCCAGCCAGGGGCAACAGAGAAGGAGCGAGCCAGGGGCAACAGAGAAGGAGCGAGCCAGGGGCAACCGAGAATTGAGAAGAAAAGAAGGCCAACCAAGAAAGTACGAGGGAAAACCGAAAAGGAACGAGGGGCAACGGAGAAGAAGCGAGCAAGGGACAACCGAGAAGGAGCGAGGGGCAACAGAGAATTGAGAAGAAAAGAAGGCCAACCAATAAGGAATGAGGGAAAACCTGAGAAGGAACGCTGGACAACTGAGAATCTGAGAAGGAGCAAGGGACAACCAAGAACTGAGAAGAAATGGAGGGACAACTGAGACGAAAAGAAGGCCAACCAAGAAGGAACAAGGGGCAACCAAGTAAGAATGATAGACAACTGAGGAGTGAGGGACAATTCAAGAGCGAGGGACAACCCAAGAACTGAAAAGGCACGAGGGACAACTGAGAAAAACAAGAAGGCCAACCAAGAGGGAAGTAGGGGCAACCAAGACAGAATGATTGACAACTGAGGAGTGAGGGACAATCCTAGAGTGAGGGACAACCCAAGAACTGAAAAGGCATGAGGGACAATCCTAGAGTGAGGAACAATCCTAGAGTGAAGGACAACCCAAGAACTGAAAAGGCATGAGGGACAACTGAGGAAAACAAGAAGGCCAACCAAGAGGGAACTAGGGAGAACCAAGCCCAGAGAAGGAACAAGAGACAAGTGAGAAGGAAAGTCCCTTGTGGGAGGTATGTGGAAAGAGAGTGAGCTGTAAAGTGCTGTCTCAGCATTGCAGTGGCATGCTGGGAGGTGTAGTGGTGAAGTTGAGGCAGGCTGTGTGTACACTAGGCCCGGTGTCATTGCTGTGTGTAGAAGGAAGCTGTGTCACCCAGCTGACAAAGTTGCTATTTCTTGGCAGCTCTGTGCCCCCCTGGAGCCGCATTGCCCTGTGCTCAGCACACCCTCTCCTCCTGAGTGATCTCAGCCCCTTCTACAGGAAGAATAATAATAATAATAATGATGATCGGAGGGTTTGAGCCTGCAGGCCACTCATGAGGAGAAGTTGTAATGTGCGCAGCAGCCAAGACTTTTCCGGCTAATGGAGAGATCACAGAGAGGGGAGAGCGGCCCCAAATCCGGCCACAACTCCACCAATCGTGACTTGTCACCGATCCGTCCTCCGATGTGTGCCCGGCACCCCTCCCCCTCCCCCGTCGTGCACTGATCGCCCGGAGAGCCGCACACATCATCATATTTCCTGATGCAAAGCAGAAGAAAAAAAAAAACATGAAGGCGATGATCCGACAGCCATAGGATCTCGGTGTCAGCTGCAGTCTTACCTCCAGATCCATCATGGCTGTGACCAGCCCCGTGTGATCCCAGGGATCTCCGGACACACACACTGTAGATCCACCCCGATCCCGGCTCTATAAATCCAGCGATCCCTCTTCTCCTCCCCGGGAAGGAAGGATCCGTCTAGAGAAGATGTCTGTCTGGTGCGGCTCCCCTCTGCTCTGCACGGCTTCGGAGAGCAGCAAGTTTGTGATTGTGCTTTGCTTGGCTCCTTCTGTGTCTGTGATTCTGCAAGAGATTGATGGCACCGATCCAGCCAAGGCTTACACCAAACAAATAGCTTTCACATTTCTCCTGCCTGCCGCCTGGGCTTTCCTTAAAGGGACCCGCTCCCTTTTCTGCTCCCTCCTCTACTCACAGTGTACAACACACAGCTCTTCTACTCATAGTGTACAACACACAGCTCCTCTACTCATAGTGTACAACATAGATCACACACAGCTCCTCTACTCATAGTGTACAACATAGATCACACACAGCTCCTCTACTCATAGTGTACAACATAGATCACACACAGCTCCTCTACTCATAGTGTACAACATAGATCACACACAGCTCCTCTACTCATAGTGTACAATATAGATCACACACAGATCCTCTACTCATAGTGTACAACATAGATCACACATAGCTCATAGTGTACAACACAGATCACACACGGCTCCTCTACTCATAGTGTACAACATAGATCACACATAGCTCATAGTGTACAACCCAGATCACACACGGCTCCTCTACTCATAGTGTACAACATAGATCACACATAGCTCATAGTGTACAACCCAGATCACACACGGCTCCTCTACTCATAGTGTACAACATAGATCACACATAGCTCATAGTGTACAACCCAGATCACACACGGCTCGTCTACTCATAGTGTACACACAGACCACACACAGCTCCTCTACTCATAGTTTACAACACAGATCACACACACAGCTCATAGTGTACACACAGATCACACACACAGCTCATAGTGTACACACAGATTACACACACAGCTCCTCTACTCATAGTTTACAACACAGATCACACACACAGCTCATAGTGTACACACAGATCACACACACAGCTCATAGTGTACACACAGATTACACACACAGCTCCTCTACTCATAGTGTACAACACAGATCACACACACAGCTCATAGTGTACACACAGATCACACACACAGCTCCTCTTCTCATAGTGTACACCACAGATCACACACACAGCTCCTCTTCTCATAGTGTACAACACAGATCACACACACAGCTCATAGTGTACACACAGATCACACACACAGCTCCTCTTCTCATAGTGTACACACAGATCACACACACAGCTCCTCTTCTCATAGTGTACAACACAGATCACACACACAGCTCCTCTTCTCATAGTGTACACACAGATCACACACACAGCTCCTCTTCTCATAGTGTACACACAGATCACAAACAGCTCCTCTTCTCATAGTGTACACACAGATCACACACAGCTCCTCTTCTCATAGTGTACAACACAGATCACACACACAGCTCCTCTTCTCATAGTATACACACAGATCACACACACAGCTCCTCTTCTCATAGTGTACACACAGATCACACACACAGCTCCTCTTCTCATAGTGTACAACACAGATCACACACAGCTCCTCTTCTCATAGTGTACACACAGATCACACACAGCTCCTCTACTCATAGTGTACACACAGCTCCTCTACTCATAGTGTACAACACAGATCACACACACAGCTCCTCTTCTCATAGTATACACACAGATCACACACAGCTTCTCTACTCATAGTGTACAACACAGATCACACACAGCTCCTCTTCTCATAGTATACACACAGATCACACACAGCTCATCTTCTCATAGTGTACAACATAGATCACACACAACTCCTCTTCTCATAGTGTACAACACAGATCACACAGAGCCCCTCTACTCATAGTGTACACACAGATCACACACACAGCTCCTCTTCTCATATTGTACAACACACAGGGCCGTCTTTACCGCAGGGCAAATGGGGCAGGTGCCCTGGGCCCTGTCACTGTTGGGGGCCCAAAGCAACCCCCTTTAAAAAAAAAAAAAAAACCCTTTTTTTTATTTATTTTTAAATAATTTTTTTTTTTTTTTTACTATATTTTTTTTTTTATTAAAGGGACACATTTGTTTAGGGGTCCCCAGGGGCCCGGAGGCCCCCAGGGCCCCAGATGGCAACCCTCTATTTTTTATTTTTTATTTTTTTTTTAAATATATTTTTATTTTATTTTTTATTAAAGGGCCAATTTTTTTTAGAGGTCTGGGGGTCCCCAGGGGCCCGTAGTTCCCCAGGGCCCCGGATGACAACCCCGCTTTTTTAATATAAAAAAAACTTTTTTATATATTTCTTTATTTCTTTTATTTATTTATATATATATATATATTAGGGCTGCGCATCTTCACCGGTCTCACGATTCAATGCGATTACGATTATCAAGTCCACGATTCGATTCGATTCGATTCGGCGATGCATCACGATGCATCACGATTGCAGCGCAAGTGCGCATGGCTCTCCCCCCAAAATACTAAAGGAGATGATCAGAGACTGCAGACATGCTACAGGAGATGATCAGAGACTGCGGACATAGTACAGGAGATGATCAGAGACTGCGGACATAGTACAGGAGATGATCAGAGACTGCAGACATAGTACAGGGAGATGATCAGAGACTGCAGATATAGTACAGGAGATGATCAGAGACTGCAGATATAGTACAGGAGATGATCAGAGACTGCAGACATAGTACAGTAGATGATCAGAGACTGCAGACATAGTACAGGAGATGATCAGAGACTGCAGACATGCTACAGGAGATGATCAGAGACTGCAGACATAGTACAGTAGATGATCAGAGACTGCAGACATAGTACAGGGAGATGATCAGAGACTGCAGACATAGTACAGGAGATGATCAGAGACTGCAGACATAGTACAGGAGATGATCAGAGACTGCAGACATAGTACAGGAGATGATCAGAGACTGAAGATATAGTACAGAAGATGATCAGAGACTGCAGATATAGTACAGGAGATGATCAGAGACTGCAGACATGCTACAGGAGATGATCAGAGACTGCAGACATGGTACAGGAGATGATCAGAGACTGCAGACATAGTACAGTAGATGATCAGAGACTGCAGACATAGTACAGTAGATGATCAGAGACTGCAGACATAGTACAGGGAGATGATCAGAGACTGCAGACATAGTACAGGAGATGATCAGAGACTGCAGACATAGTACAGGAGATGATCAGAGACTGCAGACATAGTACAGGAGATGATCAGAGACTGCAGATATAGTACAGAAGATGATCAGAGACTGCAGATATAGTACAGAAGATGATCAGAGACTGCAGATATAGTACAGGAGATGATCAGAGACTGCAGACATGCTACAGGAGATGATCAGAGACTGCAGACATGGTACAGGAGATGATCAGAGACTGCAGACATAGTACAGAAGATGATCAGAGACTGCAGACATAGTACAGGAGATGATCAGAGACTGCAGACATGCTACAGGAGATGATCAGAGACTGCAGACATAGTACAGTAGATGATCAGAGACTGCAGACATGCTACAGGAGATGATCAGAGACTGCAGACATGCTACAGGAGATGATCAGAGACTGCAGACATAGTACAGGAGATGGTCAGAGACTGCAGACATGATACAGGAGATGGTCAGAGACTGCAGACATGCTACAGGAGATGGTCTATATTTCTCCTCCATACAGCCCAGTCCCTGCAGTGACAATGACTTATCACAGGTGACACATCAGATTCCACTACATGCCCGTACCCCCCCTGTGTCCCCGGATAACAGCAGTCCCTCCTCCTCTGTACTTACATGCTGTTCTGCGCACACAGGATGATTGGAGGGAACAATGAGGAAAATACATGATTTTGCCTGTGCATTTTCAGTGTGTTTTTATGTGCTGACATTGTCATCAATACGCCCTTTAAAAATGCACAGATGACAATGAACCCTCAATGAAAATATCAGTACAGCGAGGACTACCGTGTTATTTATTTTCTATTACAATTGACACATTTCCAAGTCCTTGCTGATATTTTTTATTGAGGGTTCATTGTCATCTGTGCATTTTTAAAGGGTGTAAATAGGGTGAAAGTCCCCTTTAAAAAGTGCACAGGAATACACACATGGCTGCTGGGAGGGGGGGGGGGCAGGACTCAGGGATTAGATTTCACAATTGACAAAGCCCTGTGAGTTTCACTGCACTGCACTGTCTGCTGAAATTTCTCTGACTCTTTGCACATTCCAGCACACTAGGAGTTAACACAGTGGAATGTGCAGAGAGTCAGAGAAATGTCAGCACAGGCAGAGCACGTGTAAGAGTCAGACTGCTGATAAAATATCTGTGATAATAAATGCTGTTATAGCCAGGGCTGTAATATGCTTTTTACAACATATGCAGAATCATACCTCATGTCTCTGTGTGTATATTACTTTCCCCTCATTTGACTCCATGCTCAGACTTGCCTCTCTCTCCTGATGTCCGTTCTCAGCCCCGCCCATCGTCTATAGCTAAAGTAACAGATCACAAGAGAGGCGGGCGGGGCTGACATCAGAAGAGACTTTGAGACGAGGGATGTGAGAGGACAGATTAAGAGAGAGGCGGGCCGGACCATGGAGTCACATGATCGCATGTACAGTTACTACACACGGAGCTACGAGGTATGAATCTACATAAATTTAAAAAAAGCACACACAGCGATTGCCAAACAATGGATTACAAACCGCATTTATTACAAATAAAACATTTTAAAAGACCTGCTCGGAGCGATCTCCCGGGAGGGGCGGGGCAAGTCGGGATGACGTCACCCGACATCGATTATTGGGGTCACATGCATCGATGCAGAATCGGGGGGCCCCGAATCGCGATGCATCGTTGCATCGATTATATTCAACACCCCTAATATATATATATATATATATATATATATATATATATATATATATTATATAATATAATATAAATGTTATTATTATTAAAGGACCCAGAGGTCCCCAGGGATATTATTATTATTATATATTATTTTATTTATTTTTTCTCTTTTTTTTCTTTTTATATATATATATAAAGGGCCCAGAGGTCCCCAGGGCCCTGGATGGCAACCCCCCCTTTTTTTATATAAATGTTTCTTTTTTATATATATTTTTTTATTTTTTATTAAAGGGCCCAGAGGTCCCGTATGGCAACCCCCCTTTTTTTGTAATTTATTTTTATTAAAAAAAAAATTATTAAAGGGCCCAGAGGTCCCCAGGGCCCCAGATGGCAACCCCCTTTTTAAAATATATGTTTTATATATATTTTTTATTTCTTTTTTTCTTTTTATTAAAGGGCCCAGAGGTCCCCAGGGCCCCGGATGGCTACACCCCTTTTTTTATATATATTTTTCTTTATTTCTTTCTATATTTCTTTTTTTGTAAAGGGCCCACCGCTTCTAAATTTGCGGCAGCCCCCCCCCTGCTTCTTAATTTCAGGCGGCAACACCCCCCCATCCCGGTTCTCTGCTCCAGGGGGCCCATGCCTGAAGCTGTGTAAGTGGCCCCATAATTTCTGATGGCGGCCCTGCCGCCTGTTAAGCCCCTGTGCTGCCCACAAATCAGGCTGAAAATCATCAGTGGCACGTAGCCAGTGACAGTACTGCTTCCCTTCCCAGTGTTTTAAAATGTACAGCACCCCTGGCTTCCCTTTAGACGTGCACTTCTCCCTTCCTGCCACTGGGTGCTGCTTGCATATAAAAGTGAATTAGAATGTGATTTTATAACATCCCCAGTTTGCTCTTCCCGAGGCTGACTTCTTCATGTCCTGCTCCTCAAGGTATGTCACTATTTGCTAATCTATATTGTAAATATAAGTTTTCTGTAGAGTGTGCCCAAAGTCTTTATAATATTTGATGATTCACTGCAGGTCTGGTCAGTGTTTTAAAAAGTTCCTCTATTTACACATGGCATGGCATGGGGTCACAGCACCGTCTGTCCATTCTGCTTTAGCACCATGGGACCCCATGCCATGCCATGTGTAAAATAGAGGAACTCTTTAAATCACAGACCAGACCTGCAGTCCAGGCTGAGTAAAGCCTCAGAGTACATGACATTACTGTCTGTATTTAACTGCTTGATGGGCTTATTTTGGGCCTGGCTGGTTCACATGTATGTGTTTTGGCGGCCCACATTTGCGCAGGCACAGCAGCCCATTCATTTGAATGGGCCACCATGCCTGCGTTTCCTGCAAAGAACAGCGCATGCCTCATGTAATAGGCAGCCTATGCCCATCAAGCACTGAAATACAGCACTGTCTGTCCATTATGCTGTCTGCTGTGACTTATCTGCAGTTCCCGCACTGTCAAACTTGCTGCATTTTTAGATGTTTAGGTCACGCTTTTAAAAACACAGTGCGTTTGTGTGTGCAAGAACTGCAGGTAAGTAGCATGGTGCAAAAGCAGAATGGATTTCAAGGCAACTGTATTTTTAAAATGCTGAATGCACCTTTTTTCTGCAGGAAACAAAGGCATGGCAGCCCATTCAAATCAATGGGCTGCTGTACCTGCACAAATGAGGACCGCCAAAACATACATGTGAACCAGCCAGGCCCAAAATAAGCTGGAGGGGGGCCCAAAAAAAATGTTTGCCCAGGGCCCAAACCATATTAAAGACGGCCCTGACAACACAGATCACACACACAGCTCCTCTTCTCATAGTATACACACAGATCACACACAGCTCCTCTTCCTATAGTGTACACACAATGGGGTGGCAGATGTCCGCTGACATTTGCCACCCTATTGAGAACAATTGCTGGTCCGTATGGTCCGCCTGAAAAACGCACAGAAGGACCCAATCGGTCCACCGGTGTGAAAGGTTTTTTTTCAGACGTTCTTTCTAAACAGGTCCACCTGTCAATTTTTCATGCCTTGTTGTAGAGGCAGCAATCTGGGGTGTACACATCCCACAACCACAATGCTTTGCTTTCACAAACACAGCAGGAATTTTATCACCCTTCGCATTCTGTGGGTGGTATCTCCTGCCAAGTGCAACTCATTAAAGGGAAATTGGCCACACTGCACCCACCCTGCAACTGCACATGGTGGCGATGCTGTTGTCCAATATTTAGGGGCTTAAAGAAAATGGTGAACAGGCAATGCAATGCCTCTTCACCACCTGTCCAATGCTCTCTGAAGAGCAATCCAAACACACATCACAACAAGGTCTTGCATGGGTCTTCAAACTACGGCCCTCCAGTTGTTTAGGAACTACAATTTCCATCATGCCTAGTCATGTCTGTGAATGTCAGTGTGTTACAATGCCTCATGGGATGTGTAGTTTTACAACAGCTGGAGGGCCGTAGTTTGAGGATCCCTGTAAAGTGTGAAAAAAAAATGACAATTCATGTTTATGCATTTGTGTCTGTGCAACCACCGCACCCCAATAGACATGACTACCTGTATACAGATGCATGAGTGGGCAAAGACAGCCCCTCACACAGATAGACATGAGTCCTTATAGGGCCTTTTTAGACATACTGTATATAAATGGGTGAAATTGGTTTTCAATGGCGCCATTCACACTGTGCATTTATCTGTATTTAGGTGTGGTCACTTTAGCGAAATTAGAATTCGGTGTATCCAGGATCCAGTTTAGACACTCTAAATGTATGTAAACGAGTGTAAACATGGCCAAAAGCAGTGCAGAGATATTTAAATTAAAGGGGTTATAAAGGTTTGTTTTTTATTTTCTAAATAGGTTCCTTTAAGCTAGTGCATTGTTAGTTCACTAACGTTTTTTCTTTGATTTCCCTTCTAAATGTTTTTTTTGTTTGAATTTCTCACTTCCTGTTCCTCCTCAGCAAGCTGTTCAGTAAGCTGTTCTGGCTGACTTTCCACCGCTCGGATGATGGTGGCAAGCTTACTAAGGAGAAACAGGAAGTGAGAAATTCAGACAAAGAAAAAAAACATTTAGAAGGGAAATCGAAGCAAAAGGTTAGTGAACCAACAATGCACTAGCTTAAAGGAACCTATTTAGAAAAAAAACGAACCTTTACAACCCCTTTAAGAAAAAAGTGACCTGGAAGAAAAAAAAAAATATATATATATATACCTTCTGAGATGACTAAGTTCAAATTGGAATGATGCATAAATATGTACCGTATTTATTGATTACAGGTATTTATGTAGCGCAGAGAATTCATGCAGTGATTTTACATATCATTATTTTATATCAGTCCCTGTCCTCAAGGAGCTTGCAATCTAAAGACTTGTGTAGGCTGTAAAGGCAGCCAGACTGGGGAGTACACATGCCCTGCCAAAAATTAGTTCTGTCACATTTGGTGGGCAGTACCAGTGCCAATTACGACCTATTCAGGTAAATGGAATGCATGTGGTGCAGCATTCGCAGGGTTGGTCAGGCAGTGAGGCAGTGATATATTGTCTCCTTACCACCTGTCAAATGCCTCTGATAAGCGATTCACCACAAATTATTTTTCTGAGGTGCGACAATGAAAAGTGGGCACCTCTCAGTGCCCACTACATGGGAGTGTGGCGGCCACGGCTATATAAAAAAAAAAATGTAATTCTTACTGTGCATGGCATGAGTATTTTTTGGCGGGAAACATGATTCCTTCTGAAAGCTTCTCGACACATGTAATGGAGGCTATATAAGGACTCCACATGAAGGCTTCCATCCTATTTGACCTGGATCCGCTTAGAGAGCTCCCCTTTCTCCCACCCTGTCAAGGGAGGACTTCTGCTGAATGAATTATTTGATATTATTCGCTCCAGTTCTATGACTGAGATATATGTGTGTGTGTATGTGTGTGTGTATATATATATATATATATATATATATATATACACAGTATATATATAAGTTTAAAAGATTTATTTATTTATGAATGTAATAAAATTTACTTGCTTCAGTTTATATCCCAATAAAGGTACTGCGGCCAATTTTAGTTCCAAAATCTTTGTACGTTTGTTTATTTCTTAAGGTTTTATTATTTTATTTGAGTAAAGCAGTTGTAAACCCAGTCTAGCAAGTTTCTTTCAAATTAATCCATGTAGCCTGCAGTTTTGTGTACTCTGTGTCAATGTCTTCTTACCTGCTTTTTTTCTGCGTAATTAGTTTACTTTTTAATGATGTCACCGGTGCAAGTGCTTTCAGCCCGGTGCGTCTATAGAGGGCGCTGGAGCACAGCCCCCTCTGGCTCTCGCACCGCCACTGAAATAACATAGATTCATGCATTGCATGAATCTATGCAATTCTTGCCGGCCGCTGGTCTATTCAGATGGCCGGGCCTTGAGCGCAGGCCACCTGAATAACAGCAGCTGGTTGGCTGTGCGGAAGTGCCTATCAGAGCCAGCAGCTTCCCGAGTACAGCCCTCAGCCTTCCAGGTGCTTATCCAGGGAACGTACGGGGGGTGCATTCCTTGGATAAGGCTGACAGGCGTCTCAGCCAATCAGGTTCACCGGTTCTGGTTATCGGTAACCTGATTGGCTGAAGCGTCATCGTAGGCAGGAGAAGACATCGAGGGACGTGGAAGGACTAGGAGGATGGCTGACTTCCAGAAAGGTAAGTGCCGGGCGGGGCATTTTACAGGGCACAGCAGGGACAATGGGCACAGCAGCGACAATGGGCACAGTGGCGACAAGTGTAGAGATGAGCTTGGGTGTCCTTTGAACAAACCTGTGCTCTTCTTTTTATTTCAATGAGCTGGAGGCCAGGTAACTTCCACCTCTTTGTTTATATTAGCTCTTCATCATCAAGCATGGTGTGGCCTGCTCTCCCCTTCTGTTTTTGCAGCCTGTTTGCAGTATGTGTTTCTAGAAAAAGACTTGTAGTTATGCATAAAAACATGTCAAAAAATGCACAAAAACTAATTAGCCACTTAATTGCCTTTGGGGTGAATGCACTAAAACACAGCATACATTATATGATTATAATCCTGCAGAGTGAGGCAGCCGCATTATATTGTGCTCTGTCAGGAAGATTTATTTAGAATTTGACAGATATAGTCAATGTGGGAGCTAATAAACAGGATAAACACTCATCGTTCATATTCAGGGAAGAGACCCTGGGATAGGGTTGCCACCTCATTCCTTTAAACCCAAACACATATGAATTAGGGCACTTTCACACTGAGCAGCGTCAGCGGTAAAGTGCCACTATTTTTAACTGCGTTTTACCATAATTTTTGCAGCACTTTTCGGCCACTAGCGGGGTGCTTCTAAACCCCGCTAGCAGACAAAAAAGGGTTAAAATGCCCGCAAAGCACCTCTTTGCCGGCGCTGCCCATTGATTTCAATGGGCAGGGGCGCTGTAGGAGCAGTGTGTACACCGCTCCCACAGCGCCCCAGAGATGCTGCTTGCAGGGCTTTTTTGAGCGTCCTGCCAGTGCACCGCTCCAGTGTGAAAGCACTCGGGCAGGCGCTATTCTTAGTGCTTTAGCACCTGTAAAGTGTGAAAGGGGTCTCACACAGGTTCTGAGGCTAATTTAATGCAGTTAAGGTACCAAGTGAGTTTAATTAACACCATAATCAGCCACAGAACCTGTGTAATTATTATGAGTTTGGTTTTACAGGGATGATGCGGCAACCCTACCCTAAGAATATGGAGGAAACGCAGGACAAAGAGTTGATTCCAGTGTGAGGCCCTGTACACACGACCGAGAAACTCGACGGGCAAAACACATCGTTTTGCTCGTCGAGTTCCTTGTTCGGCTGTCAGAAAACTCGTCGAGCCAAATTTTTTCATTGCCCAACGAGGAAATAGAGAACATGCTCTCTATTTGGCTCGACGAGTTTCCCAACGGGTTTCTCGGCGAAAATTGTACACGGTTTTCTCGGCAGAATACGTCTCCCATCGAGTTTCTTGCTGGATTCTGCAGAGAAAACCGGTCGTGTGTACGGGGCCTGAGGCTTTCCACCACTGCGGGGGTACATCTGTATGCAGTGCTCCCAAACCACCTCAAAGATGCTGCTTGCAGGACTTTTCAGAACGTCCCGCAAGCACACCGCCCCGGTGTGAATGCACCCATTGTAATGAATGGGATGCAGTTTACAGACGCTATTTCTAGCGCTAAAACGCCTGAAAACTGCCTCAGTAGGAAAGGGGTCTGAGTGCGAACCTGAGGGGGGAGAATGCGTGAAGATTGAACAATTTTTACTTATCACAGTATTCACCCAAGTACCAGCCACTTTTTTCAAGATGATCACTTATGTGAATTTATGAACTGTTATTTTTTTTATTTTTTTTACATTTATTTTGAAAAAAAAAATCACGATACGGATATTATTTTCTTATTACTCTCCACTGATCCCACATTTGTGAGTTTAGCTGGGGTGTTCAGCAGCTATTTCATCACCTTAGCCTGGAACATCATATTTATTTTAAACATACACTTTGTGCTTAACCGCTTGCCGACCGCCGCACGACTTTATACGTCGGCAGAATGGCACGGCTGTGCAAATCCCCTTTAAATTGCCACCGTGTGGTCGTCGGTGTCACGCGATTGTGTCACGGAGCATTATATTTTCAATATAAGCAGTATTCTGGCAGTGGGGCTGCATGGTGCACCTGTACCTAAATGCAAGCACCTCATGCACAGGGGCTAATCACCAAGTATGCATGAGGCGTAAAGGTTCATAACGTTTCTAATCTGTGTGGAAAGATAACCTTGGCTAATTTATAAAAAGGATTACATCACATTATCAACACAAATAAACCCAAAAACGAAAAATGTATGAGTGACAGTTTGCCAATCCTTAGATGTAGGGTTTTTCTCTTTTCACTTAGTACCCCGGGAAGTAGCACACTTCCTGTCCTGGGGTGTCTTCTCAATCAATGGAAGCAGCAACACTGATCTTCCACCTTACTATACCAATAAACCAAGGACACTGTTCATAATATAGCTGCACAGAAGTATTTTTTGTAGATAAGAACTTTTGGGGAGGGGGTGGCTGTGAAGTATATTTGAGCACTTTACTTATCAATTTTGCATTTATAGGCTGTACAATACTATGCAGTATTGGGCTTTTACTTTATGTACATATCTTATTTATTTATGTAATTCACCTAGCGTGTTCCACTTTGATTATTTTTTATTTCTTCACATCTATGACTGCTTTGGATATATACATACTATTGGGATATTTTATGTATGGATTTTTTATGAATATTTTTTTATTTAGAGCTCTGCATTTTAATTATCTAATTTAATTACCTATCTATTGTATTTATTGGCGTATAACACTCACTCACTTTTTTACCCTGAAAATAGAGGGTAAACTGTGCCTGCGTGTTATACGCAGGGGGCTGTGGAAAGTTTTTTCCCTGAAACTTCCCTCCTAAAGTTAGGGGGCGTGTTATACGCCTGTGCGTGTTATACGCCGATAAATACGGTACTTATTTTCCCCCAATGTCTTGTTCTGCTCTGTGTCTCTGTGTGGAGACGGCCATCTTGGTAGAGGTCGGACTTTGCTTTCAGATCATCCAGCAAGGAGAACGTCAGGCAGCAAATCCTTGACATTACCAAATCTCACTCCAAATCTCCTAAAACTAGCAGACAGAGGCAACAATGCCTTAGGCCCCTTTCAGACTGGGGCGGGAGCTGCGGTGGCGGTATAACGCCGCTAAAAATAGTGGCGCTATACCGCCGGAATTGCCGCGGGTATCAGCCGCTAGCGGTGCGGTATTAACCCCCGCTAGCGGCCGATAAAGAGTTAATATCGCCCGCAATGCGCCTCTATAGAGGCGCATTGCGGGCGGTATTGCCGCGGTTCCCATTGTTTTCAATGGGAAGGAGCGGTGAAGGAGCGGTATACATGCCGCTCCTCTCACCGCTCCAAAGATGCTGCTGACAGGAGATTTTTTTGTCTCCCGCCAGCGCATCGCCTCAGTGTGAAAGCCCTTCGGCTTTCACATTGAGGTAGCTGGGCAGGAGTTTTTCAGGCGGGATAGCAGCGCTATTTTTAGCGCTTTACCGCCTGAAAAACTCCTCAATGTGAAAGGGGCCTTAGTTCTCACATGGCACACAGGTATGAGACTGTAGAGACAGGAGTGCCTAGGATCCCTCACATACAAGGAATTGTGCTGTAATTTATAGGAGGAAATCAAGACAATAGGTACATTACTGCTCCAGCACAATTAACATTTCTAAATATTCCTTATAAATAGCACTTTTAAACTTTTTGAGCTAAGATCTATTTAAAAGATAAGTATGGGGATGTTTTTTATTTTATATTCATACTTACCTAGGTGGATGCAGCATAGGTCTGATGCTGCATCTGTCCCCTGGCGCCTCTGAGGCCCTGTACACACGGACTGAAGTTCAGTTTCATCAGTCCAAACCGACCGTGTGTGGGCCCCATCGGTCCGTTATCCTTCGGTCGAAAAATTTAGAACTTGCTTCAAAACCCGCGCATGCTCAGAATCAAGTCGACGCATGCTTGGAAGCATTGAACTTCATTTTTCTCAGCACTTCGTTGTGTTTCACGTCACCGCGTTAGACTTGATAGTTTTTTTAACTGATGGTGTGTAGGCACATCAGACCACCAGTCAGCTTCATCGGTTAACCGATGAGAACGGTCCTTCGGACCGCTCTCATCGGATGGACCGACCGTGTGTACGCAGCCTGAGACTCATTTTGCGTACACACGATCATTTTTCGGCATGAAAAGAAAATTAGTTTTTAAAAAATGTCATTTAAAATGATCGTGTGTGGGCTTCACATCATTTTTCGGATTCTGAAAAACGACAACATTTTTTTTCGAACATGCTGCATTTTTTAACGACGTTTTAAACAATGTCGTTTTTCGGGTTGTAAAAAATGATCGTGTGTGGGCTAAAACAACGTTAAAAACCCGCGCATGCTCAGAAGCAAGTTATGAGACTGGAGCGCTCGTTCTGGTAAAACTACAATTAGTAATGGAGTAAATTGGAGGAAACTGCACAGCTGTGAACAGTACCCATAGAAAAAAGGTTAGTGTGGTTCTGTGGATCTGCAAACGCACTAAAAACTCACAGATGTGAACCTTACCCTAGGGAGTTTTCCATTGCAAAAAAATGCTTTTAGCCTTCATTCTACTTAAAAATTATATTTCTTGAAGTTCCCTTTAAAAAATCATTTGTTTGCTGCACCGCATAACTTCAAATTTGTCTGCAGGCAATATATTCATTTGTTTTTAAACTGCAGCACTGAGATGTATTTATCCTGGATGTGTTAAATGGGGTGGATAAAAAGAGTAAAATTGATCTTTTAAAAAAGCGTCTAGCTAGGCTACAGTTAAGAGTTAAATGAAGTGGAGCCCTGTTCTAATGGTAGTGAGAGGGCGGGATTTTGGTGTAGGGCCAAGTTCTACTTGGGAACTTCCCCATGTGACTTTCCTAAAGTCCAGCCTCAGCCATATCACTGAAGCCTTTCACACTCACACAGCAATGTCAATATTACCTCTGATCACTTATGTTTGTTACAGTTGTAACTGTTAGTCACTTTTTTATAGCTGAATTAATTCAGTGCTTTGCTTACCGCCGCCTCCACTAGAGTGAATCTGTCATAATGTAAACATGTAATACTAACATAACCTTCGACACCCACAGAAAAACTTTTTCTTAAGCCAGCTATCACACCTGTGATTTTGAATCATTTATAAAAAAAAAAGAAACATTTTAGCACATGTAGCAAGCTTCCAGCGATATTAGCCTTTACCAAAAAAATGCCGATGCAGATAAGGGGCACATAAAGATAAAAACAAGGGGCAGATCCACAAAGATCCTCGCCTGGGTTAGATCCGACAGGCGTACGTCTTCGTACGCCTTCGGATCTAAGATGCAATTCTATGGCGTCCGCTGGGTGGCGTTCCCGTCGTAATCCACGTCGAGGATGCAAATTAGCTATTTCCGACGATCCACGAACGTACGAGCGGCCGTCGCATTCTTTTACGTCGCCTCTAGTCGGCTTTTTCCGGCGTATAGTTAAACCTGCTATTTGGTGGCGTACGCAATGTTAAGTATGGCCGTCGTTCCCGCGTATAATTAAAAAAAAAAAATTTGTTTGCGTAAGTCGTCCGTGAATCGGGATGGACGTAATTTACGTCCACGTCAAAACAATGACGTCCTTGCGATGTCATTTAGCGCAATGCACGGCCGGAAATTTAGGGACGGCGCATGCGCAGTTCGTTCGGCGCGGGGACGCGCTTCATTTAAATGAAACACGCCCCCCTACTCGCCGATTTGAATTAGGCGCCGTTACGCCGCGAGAGATACACTACGCCGCCATAACTTACGGCGCAAATTCTTTCAGGATTCAAACCAAAAAAAGGAAGTTACGGCGGCGTAGCGTATCTCAGATACGCTGCGCCGGGACAGATCTTTGTGGATCTGCCCCAAGCTGTGCAGCTTTGGACACAGTTAAATAATGCCGTTATTATAGGTGCAAGTTAAATGTACTTCCTGAAGCCTGACGTAAAAACTCCAAGAGATGGCATCATCCCATCCTGCCTCTTTCTAGGATGTTGCCGTGTTACAGTAGCTCTGACCTTGGCAAAGCTGTAACAAACGCCACATATGTGCGGGGGGTTTGAGAGCTCGCTCCTTTGATGGTGAGCAGTAACAGCTGGATCTTAAAGTGATTGTAAATCCCTTTACAATAAAATCCCTATTTTTCAATACAAATAAAAAACATGTTATACTTGCCTGCCCTGTGTAATGTTTTTTTTGCACAGAGCAGCCCAAATCCTCCTCTTCTCGGGTCCCTCTTCGGCTTTCCTGGCCATTTCCTCCTGTTTAGTGCCCCCATGGCAAGCATCTTGCTATGGGAGCACCCAAGCCGAGTCACAGCTCCCTCTGTCCATTCAAACATGGAGCTGCAGCCTGGTCCCACCCCCTCTCTCTCCTGATTGGCTGACTGACTTTGACAGCAGCAGGAGGTAATGGTGTCACTTCTGTGTCTCAGCAAATCAAGAAGGAGAGTCTTGGACGGCAGAGACATTCGTGGACATCGCTGGACAGAGATGGGGCTCGGGTAACTATTAGGGGGGCTGATACACACAAGGCTTTTTATCTACAAATTTCTGACTACTCCTTTAACAAAGTCCTAGCAACAAGGCAGGACAGGATGATGCCATCTATGGGAGTTTTTCAGTCAGTCTTTAGGAAGTATTTAAAGTGGTTGTAACAGGCTGAAGGTTTTTTACGTTTATGCATTCTATGTAAACATGTAAAAATCCTTCTGGGTGCAGCGCTACTGTGCAGTCCCTACCCATTGGCTGAGACAACAGCAGGGGCCCATTGGCTCCCACTGCTGTCAATCTTCTCTGCCTTTTGGCTAAGATCATGCCTATGCTTATGTTTGTTTGAAACAAACAGTGCACATTAATTGTGGTCATGTGCACTGTTCTTTGCAAATTCCATAGGGCCAGATTCACGTATCTAGGCGTATCTTTGTGCGGGCGTAGCGTATCCTATTTACGCTATGTCGCCGCAACTTAGACAGGCAAGTGCAGTATTCACAAAGCACATGCTCCGTAAGTTGAGGCGGTGTAGCGTAAATTGGCCGGCGTAAGCCCGCGTAATTCAAATTTGGAAGAGGTGGGCGTGTTGTATTAAAATGAGCCGTGACCCCATGCAAATGAGGGGCCAAACGAACGGCGCATGCACCGTCCGTGGATGTATCCCAGTGCGCATGCGTCGGATAGAATGCCTAAGAACACTGTCTACGATGTGAACGCAACTTACGCACAGCCCCATTCACGTACGACTTACGTAAACTACGTAAAATTTGACGGGTGTTCCGACGTCCATACTTTGCATTGGCTGCGCCTCATATAGCAGGGGTAACTTTACGGCCGGACGTAAGCCTAAAGTAAACGGCGTAGCGGCCGCAACTACGTTCGTGAATCGGCGTATCTACCTCATTTGCATATTCTATGCGTAAATCTACGGAAGCGCCCCTTGCGTAAATATGCACCCAAGATACGATGGCGTAAGAGACTTACGTCAGTCGTATCTTGGCAACAGTGAGGCGTATCTGATTCTATAAATCAGGCGCATAGATGCGACGCCTCACATTCGGATTTACGACGGCGTATCAGGAGCAGTAGCTCCGTAAATTGCGTTTGCGCTGTGTAAATTTGCCCTGCGTAAGGGCGCCTAATGTAAATGATCCCATAGGGGGCAGGAATCATTTAAATTAGGCGCGCTCCCGCGCCGAGCGTAGAGCGCATGCTCCGTCGGGAAACTTTCCCGACGTGCATTGCGGCAAATGACGTCGCAAGGACGTCATTTGCTTCAAAGTGAACGTGAATGGCGTCCAGCGCCATTCACGAATCACTTACGCAAATTACGTAAAAATCAAACGTCGCGACGCGGGAACGTCGGGTATACTTTAGCATTGGCTTCCCCTGCTATTAGAAGGGGCAGCCTTACGCTAAACACGCCGTACGGAAACGGCGTAAATTGCGTACGCAGGGCTCGCGCAACATTGTGAATCGGTGTTAGTATGCAATTTGCATACTATACACTGAGCACAATGGGAGCGCCCCCTAGCGGCCATCGCAAGAATGCAGCCTAAGATACGCGTGGCATAAGAGCCTTATGCCACGCAGATTTTAGGCTGCAGTCGGCGTTACGATGTTCCTGAATCAGGAGCATTCGTAACGCCGGGGCAAGTAAGCAATTGCGCTGTGTAACCTATGGTTACGCAGGCGCAATTGCTTCTTGAATCCGGGCCCTTGGATATATAATTTTTACATAATACATAATTTTTTTGCAGGTAAGACCTGGTTCACATTCATGTGATTTGTCATGCGATTTGACAAAATTTGTTGCATTTGTGGTGCCACACCGATTACCAAAAGTCGTTTTGGTGATTTAGTGGTGTGATTTCCATTGACATCTTTGCAGAAACCTGCACAGATGTCCCTGAAGTTGGGACTGACATGCTGGAATGAAATTGTGCGAGTTCAGCTGAATGCGCACAATTTCATTCCCGCAGTCAGTGTGAACCTAGGCTAATTGTAGCATTGGGATTCCAAAAGATCCTGTTAGTGCCTTATCCTGATAATGTTTTATTCACTGTAGACAAGTTATTCTCTCTCACTTTTACCCAAGATGCTTCCCTGTGTTGACTATTCAACAAATATAACCTGATCTTGTTTTGTTTTCTTATATTCTTTATTTATTAGAAAGAACTTAATATTTTACATTCGAACATACAGATAATATTAATATTCACTGTAGCAGAAAAACAAATCCAGTGAAAGAACATTAATGAATAAATGGTCAGGAGAAATAAGAGAACAATATGGTACATAGGGCAATTTTTCATCGCAAGTGCCTGATTCACCAAGCACTTGCGATGAAAACCTACGCCGGCGGCCTCCGGCGCAAGGCGGGCCAATTTAAATGGGCGTGTGCCATTTTTTTTTTTTTTCAGATTTAAATCTTTTCTTTTATTTTTCTTTTATGGTAAGGTTCACAGAAGGTTAACATATCTTATACAATGGATACATAATCATATAGTTCTTATCACTACACACTTATGATGGGCTAGCAAATAAACAGGTGGGGATTCAGAAACTTAAGAAGAATAAACCAAAAGCAGTACCTCCCCGGTCCTCTTGCTCTATTCCCAAGCCCGCCTGCCTTTTATCAGTAACTTCTTTTCCCGTTTCCTAGTACCACTGTATTGACCTCACACTTCTTCCTCCCCTCTGTTCCCTTGTGTCAGGTCACCCGTAGCCAGGTGACAAGTGCACCCCGTAGGGGTCAGGGATGCACCACAGGGTGGTGAATCCTATGACCGACTGCTGCTAGCAGAGACGAAGCGTGAACCTAAGATCACCCAGGGCGCGGAGTCTAAGACCCAGTTTTGTATTCACCAGGGCCCTTGATGGTAGGGATGGTCTTGGCCGCAACTGGGTCCAGGTCGCATCCCCGAGATTCCTCAAGTCACACTCCGCAGGGAGAAGGGGGAAGCAGTCAGCAGGACAAACAGTGGTGATGGACAGGCCGAGGTCAGGGCAACAGGCAGACAAGGATAACCGTGGAACATGCAAATAGTCAGGGGCACAGGCAGACAAGGAAGTCGGGGACAAGCCAAAACGGTACACGGAAGATGATCGTAGCACTCTGCAAACAGGAACTAGCGATTACACTGCAGACAGGAACTAAGCATAGGAACACTGTTGAACAGCACTGCAGACCTGTAGAGCAAAGGTTAATATAGGCTTCCTGGGATGGACTAGGGTGGAGCCATACAGGAAGAGGAAGTGATAAAAAGGGAAACCAGAACAGGATCTGCCTCTAAACAACACATGGAGATCAGGTAAGCGGACAGACTTGATGCATATTCATGACAGTACCCTCCCTCTTAAGGCCCCTCCCCCTCCCCAGCCTGGAGCCAGGGCTAAAGGGGAATCCCAGAAGAAACCTCCTCGACAAATGGGGTGCAAAGATCTCAGATGCAGAAATCCAAGACGCCTCCTCAGGACCAAATCCTCTCCAAAGCACAAGGTACTGAAGAATGCCTCCGCAGAGACGAGAATCCAGAACTTGAGTATCCTCATTGACCAAAACCGAAGTAGGGACAGGAGGAGAGGATTTATTGAGGACCAAAGGCCTTTTAGGAATAAGTAAGGGCATGAGAGGGTCAACAGGAATCCGAGGAGGATCAAGCAGACCCTTAAAGATGAACTGGGGATTAAGCACAAGACCATCAGACTGGGCAGAGATCAGAGAAACCCTGAAGTCAGGTTGGTTAGAAGGTGACAGGGCACAGGAGTCAAGCTGGATAGCAGGGAAATCAGCAGAATGCAGAGAGCCCTGAAAACAAGGTAGAAAACCCCATTTAGCCGAATGAGGCAATCTATCCAAAGGATGGATTGAGCCCCTTAGACAGGTTGCAGGAGGGCCTGAACAAGAAAAGGTAGGAGGCTCACTGGGCATGGGCCGACCTGGCATAGCTGATGCAGAGGCCGATTGAATAGCATAGTCAGGTGTAGTGATTACCCGAATCGCATCACAAGGCGTAGTGACTGCAGAACTCGCAGACAAGTTAGCCTGGCTGTGCGTTTTAGGGACAGTCAACGGTAAACTGGAGTGAATGATCGGCTCAGGTTCACAGACGGGCTCCTCATCCAGAGTGCTACATTGGCTAGAAAGTGCATCAGCCTGACTATTGCAGGACACATTCCGGACACCACTACATGTGGTAGGACGAGCAAAAGATTCTGGAATGGTGGCAACAGGAAGTTTCTCTTTTGGGGCAACCTTGGGTAGGCAAGACGTGGAACAGGAGGGACCCCAAGCCAGGATCTGTCCGGCAGTCCAGTCAATGTGAGGAGAATGGAGTCTTAACCAAGGAAGAACCAAAACGATAGGAGCTGAGGTCTTAGGTAGAACAAGGAAGGATATCCACTCCTGGTGAAGTGTGCCTACTGACATCTTAACAGGGACTGTCTGGAAGCGAATAGGACCCCCCGGGAGAACAGTGCCATCAATCGCCGAGACCACCAATGGTGTGGTGAGGGGCAAAAGGGTAAGTCTCATGGACGATGCGATTTCCCAGTCTATGAAATTGCCAGCGGCTCCGGAATCCAGATATGCCGAGACCGAATGAGAAGAAGCACCAAAATTAAGGGACACAGGAAGAAAAAGACGAGAAGGTGAAGGAGATATTTCTGGATCCAATACTCCACCTTCCAGATGTATTGAACCCGAGCGTTTCTCGGGGCGAAGAGGGCAAGTGTCACGAAAATGACTTTTGCCCCCACAATATAGACACAGGCCTAGAGTTCTGCGCCTGGCACGTTCCTCAGGGGATAGCCTGGTCCGACCCAGCTGCATGGGTTCCTCAGTTGGCAAGGGATGCTCCACGGGTCGAAGAGAGGGGATCTCAGGCTGACTAAGGGCCAAGGGATGTTGGCGTCGCTTTTCTAGGGTCCTTTCCTGAAAGCGAATATCGATCTGATTACACAAGGAGATCACTCCGTCCAGATCAGTGGGGATGGTTCTTCCTGCTAGTTCATCCTTCACTCTATCAGATAGGCCATGCAAAAAGGTTGCGACTAAGGCTTCATTGTTCCAACTCAGTTCAGCTGAGTGGATACGGAACTGAAGAGAATATTGTCCCACTGAACGGGATTCTTGGCGGAGACGTAAAAGGGCGCTGGCTGCTGAAGAGACACGAGCCGGTTCTTCAAAGATATTCCGAAAAAGTTTCAAGAAAACAGGCAGGCTAGAAACCACTGGATCATTCAATTCCCACAGAGGGGCAGCCCAGGCTAAGGCTTCCCCGGAGAGGAGAGAAATGATATAGGCTACCTTTGCCCGATCAGACAAGAAGTTTTGAGGCTGTAGTTCAAAATGGATAGTGCATTGGCTAAGGAATCCCCTGCAGGCTTTGGAGTCTCCAGAAAAACGGATTGGAGGTGATAACTTCAGTGAATGCGACTCTGCGACTGGTGCAACAGGTGCAGCTGCTGGTTGTACTTGGGGTTGCGGATTCGGGGCTCCCAACGAGGTCTGGAGCTGATCAAAGCGGGAAGCCAGATCCTGAAGGAAACGCATCACCTGATCCTGATTAGCTTCATGCGTCTCGAGTCTGCGAACAATGCACTGTAATGGATCATCTGCGGGGAGCGGCATGTCGGCCGGATTCATGGCTGTTCAAACTGTCAGGTCACCCGTAGCCAGGTGACAAGTGCACCCCGTAGGGGTCAGGGATGCACCACAGGGTGGTGAATCCTATGACCGACTGCTGCTAGCAGAGACGAAGCGTGAACCTAAGATCACCCAGGGCGCGGAGTCTAAGACCCAGTTTTGTATTCACCAGGGCCCTTGATGGTAGGGATGGTCTTGGCCGCAACTGGGTCCAGGTCGCATCCCCGAGATTCCTCAAGTCACACTCCGCAGGGAGAAGGGGGAAGCAGTCAGCAGGACAAACAGTGGTGATGGACAGGCCGAGGTCAGGGCAACAGGCAGACAAGGATAACCGTGGAACATGCAAATAGTCAGGGGCACAGGCAGACAAGGAAGTCGGGGACAAGCCAAAACGGTACACGGAAGATGATCGTAGCACTCTGCAAACAGGAACTAGCGATTACACTGCAGACAGGAACTAAGCATAGGAACACTGTTGAACAGCACTGCAGACCTGTAGAGCAAAGGTTAATATAGGCTTCCTGGGATGGACTAGGGTGGAGCCATACAGGAAGAGGAAGTGATAAAAAGGGAAACCAGAACAGGATCTGCCTCTAAACAACACAGGGAGATCAGGTAAGCGGACAGACTTGATGCATATTCATGACACCTTGTCCATTCCTATACCCCACCTAACCCCCCCTTAAACCTAGAATCAACATAATCCTCAACAAAACAACAACCAAAAAAAAAAAGAGAAAACCCCACCAACCCCCTCCCCTCCTCTCCCTCCCCTACCTCGCCGGAGACGGACGGATCCTCCCTCACTTCAACCCTTCGGCCTCTCCCTTTTCACTTCTACCCAAAAAGGAATCTTCTCTCCCCTATCTATTCCACCAGTAATCTCTTCCCCTCTTCCGTACTCATAAACTGATTCCAACCTGTCCAAGTTTCTACATACTGTTCCCTTTTGTTCCGGGCTGAGAGGATCAGGTCTTCTATAGCTCCAGTCTCTCTCACTCTATTGAGCCATCTCGCAATAGAGGGTGATCTACTGTCTCTCCATTGTAATGTTATTCCATTTCTGGCAGTATTTATCATGTGACATATCACCATCTTTTTGTACTCTCGCACTGGGATTTGTGAGCAATGGAGCAGAAAAAAAGCTGGATCCTCCTGAATCTGGTGCTCCGTAAATTTTTGAACAATTCTCTGGACTTCCTTCCAGTAATCTCTTACTTTTGCACAGGACCAAAATATATGCAGCAAAGTTCCCTGCTCCACACCACATCTCCAACAATACTCTGAGTAGCCTTTAGAAAATTTATGTAACCTTACTGGTGTATAATACCATTGGAACAATAATTTATAATTGGATTCCTGTATTCGCGTAGATATTGAGGAGTTTAGTGCTAAGTGAATTATGTGTTTACGTTGAGTCTGTGAGAAATTTCTCCCCAGATCTCTTTCCCATTTCCCCAGTCCCGGCAACTCAAAATCCTCCTGAGGGGAATTCAATAGTCTATACATCTTTGAGCTCACTCTTTGTATTGGTTCCTCCTCGTCACAGTATTGTTCAAATTTTGTTAGTTGTCGCCGAAAATTAGATGGTTGTCCCAGGGATCTTAAAAAGTTGCTTATTTGAAATGCTTGCCAAAAGGATAACTCATAATTCCCTCCTCTCTTTGTTAGGGCCTCCAATGATGGCCACATACCAGTTTGCAGAAAATGTGATACCTGTACTTTACCCCTTTGTTTTAATTTATTAAAAACTGCTCCTGCTGTACCTGGTATGAAGCCTGGGTTCCCTAATATAGGGAACAGGGGAGAACACTTCGATGAGAATTTTGGATTTTTACTTATTTTAGCTGCGATTGACAACGTTGGGCCAATTATGGGATGTTTCTTCATCTTACTTGGCAATAACTTATAACACCAAGGGGCTCTACTTAGTGTTATTGGACAGGTCTGCTGTTCTACCTCAACCCACCTTTTATAGTGTCCGTTTCTACACCAGTCTATCAATCTCGTCAAATGTGCCGCTTGATAATATTTGGCAATATCCGGGACTGCCATCCCCCCAAAACACTTGGGTAACCTCATCACCTCTTTCTTAATTCTTGCCTTTTTCCCTGCCCAGATGAATTTCATCAGGAGGGCACTAATTTGCCGTAGGAAGGCCGATGGTATCAATATCGGCAGTGTTTGAAACAAATACGTAATCTTTGGCAAGATGCTCATCTTGACTATATTATTTCTGCCGAACCATGAATGTAGTCCATGTTGCCATTTCTCTAGTAGCATTCTTATTGAAGTAAGAAGAGGTGGAAAATTTATTTTAAAAACTTCTTTTATGTTTGCTGGAATCAGGGTACCCAAGTATTTTAGCGCAGTCTTCCACTTAAAACCAAAGTTTTGTTGTATAATTGACTGTTTCTGGGGTGTCATTGACACACTCATTGCTTCAGATTTTGCTTGGTTTATTTTTAGGTTGGAGAGCTCTCCGAATTTAGCGATTTCTTTGACGAGATTGGGAAGAGATACGTGAGGGTTTGATATAGTAAACAGCAAGTCATCTGCAAATGCGGTTATTTTATGCCTTCTCCCCCCTATCTGTATACCCTGTATATCCGGATTTTGGCGTATTTTATTTAATAAGGGCTCCAAAGATAGCACAAATAGTAGCGGTGACAGGGGACATCCCTGGCGCGTTCCGTTTGTGATTTGGAAAGTTTTAGAGAACATCCCGTTAACTCTCACCGAGGCACGTGGGTCTGTATAAACACTTCCTATCCACCTTAACATATTCTCCCCCAGGCCCACGTGTCTCAGTACTGAGAACAGGAAATTCCAGCTCACTCTATCAAAAGCCTTCTCGGCATCAGTATTTAGGAACACGCAAGGGATGTCCCCGTCAGTGGCCTCCTGCACCAGATTAAGAACCCTTATTGTACCATCTCTTGCCTCCCGTGTAGGTACGAATCCGACTTGATCCATATCGACTAGCTCGGGTAACCATACTTGGATCCGTCTTGCTAGTAACTTCGTAAAGAGTTTTAAATCGGAGTTTAACAATGAAATCGGCCTATAGCTGCCGCACTCCGCCGGATCTTTCCCATCTTTGGGAATGACTATAATTTGAGCTAGTAATGCGTCCGGCGGGAACCCAGCCGTCTGGCCTACTGCATTGAGAAACTCTGCTAACTGCCCTCTCAGTAGTGTTACAAATTCTTTATAGTATCTTATCGTATAGCCATCCGGTCCCGGGGCTTTCCCTTCCTTCATAGTTTTTAACGTTGCCTCTATTTCTTCTATCGAGATGGGGGTGTCTAAACTGGCCTGAGCTATTGATGGTAACCTAGCTAAGTCCATTGCTGAAAGATATTCTTCTATTTTGGGTGGGGCTACTGGTAGCTGTGCCAAATTATATAGAGAGGAATAATATCTCCCAAACTCCTCCACTATCTCCTTTGGCGTACGTTTTAATTGTCCCTCCTTCCCCTTGATTTGCGGGACATACGTTTGTTGACTTTTCTCTTTCAATTTCCCAGCTAGTAGTTTACTACACTTGTCTCCAAATTCGTAATTTATTTTCCTTCCCCTTTGTATTATTGCTTTGGCCTTATAGCGTAGGATCTCTGTCAACTGCCTTCTCAGGTGGCTCAATTCTCTGCCTGTTTGAGGGGTATGTGTCTTTTTATGTTGTAGTTCTAATTCCTGGATCTCTGTTAGTAAATTTTTAACCTGCTGTTCTCGCTTCCTTTTTAGAATCGATCCATGTCTGATAAGGACCCCCCTGATCACCGCTTTGTGCGCTTCCCACACCATCCCTAGATTACTCCCGGGGGTAGCATTCATTTGGAAATATTCTGTGATTTCCCGAGCAACATCTTCTCTCACTTCCCTATTCTGCAAGAGGCTTTCATTTAGACGCCACCTTCTCTCCTGTGCAAGCCCTATGCCAGATAGTGAGATACGCAGGCTAACTGGGGCATGATCCGACCATGTAATACTACCAATGGACACCTCCTTCACAGAGGAGATCAGATAGTGAGGTATCATGAAGAGATCTATCCTGGAGTACACCTGGTGGGGATTGGAGAAAAAGGTGTAGTCCCTCTCTTCCCCATGTAACATCCTCCATGCATCCACCAGCTGGATTTCGTACAGTCTACGTAGAACCTCCCGTCTGACCCCCTCTGTGATAGACGAAGTTCCCCTTGAGGTATCTATCTTTGGATTCAGGGGGATATTAAAATCCCCCCCAAAATCAATTTGCCTTCTGAAAACTCCATCAATTCTTTGAGAGTCTTCCTCATAAAGGTATCTTGATGTACATTAGGCACATACACTGTAGCTAAAGTCACTTTTGTTTCTCCTATCTTCCCTTTTAAAAAAAGGTATCTCCCTTTTGGGTCTCGATAGCAATTTTCTAATGTCCATGGGATCCTATTAGAAATCAAAATAGAGACCCCCTTGGATTTTGCTTCCTGGTTCCCTGCGTGGTAGGCCGAAGGGAAGAACCTATTTTGCAATAGTGGGAGCCCCCCCGTCCTAAAGTGAGTCTCCTGTATGTAGGCAATATCTGTCTCTGAATGTCGCAAATCGTTCAGCAACATCCTGCGTTTTTCTGGGACATTAAGTCCCTTTGCGTTCAGGGAGGTTATTTTTAATCCCTCCATCTCCGACGTTGAGGGGAAGGGAGAGAAAGTGGAAACGAAGAATGAGAGAGAAAAAAAAAAAAAAAGGGGGAGAGAAACCCCCCCAAAAAAAAATACCAACCCCCCCCCCCCCAAAGAAAAAAAAAAAAAAAAAAAAACACAAACACAAACAAAAAAAAAAAAAAAACCCCTAGAAAAAAAAAATTCCCCTAATAACTCGACAACCAACCCCTACTTGGCCGCACAAGTCAGTAAAGCTTCTTGCTTTATACACTCAATTCCCAACCTATAATTGAGTGTTGGCCTATTGAGGGGTTAGGGTAGAGAGCAGCTGAGTCAGAGCGGACTCTCCGTCCGTAGCCCACCTATTTATATATATATATATATAAACAATTTAATAGCATTATTCATTCTGTCCCATCAAACAACAAACAAAAAAAAAAAGAAAACCCCCTCAGGGGGAAAAGTCCCAATATCTTCATTAAATCATACGCCTCCTTTTCCTCTCGTCTCCCCTAATTTCCCCTCCCCCCTCTCCTCCTTCCCCCCTCTCATCACCCTCCGCCCCCCTCCCCCTCTCCTCCTCCCCCTCCTCTCTCCACCTGCCTCTCATATCTCTCATTACCCATATTTCTTAACCATCCTCTGAGTACTATTCCTATTCCTGTGACTCCATCTCCTCTCAGTGTAAAAAAGAGAGGGGGGACCCCTCTAATTGGCTAAATGTAAATGGTAAGATAGCCCTTTTTTTTTTTTTTTTACACTGGGCGTGTGCCATTTAAATTAGGCGCGCTCCCGCGCCGGACCTACCGCGCATGCTTCGTTTCCGAACTTCCGTCGTGCATTGCGCGCCGTGACGTCATTTTTTCTAACGGCGACGCGCGTAGCGTAATTCCGTATTCCCGGACGGCTTACGCAAACGACGTTCGACGCGGGAACGACGGCCATACTTTAGACAGCAATACGTTTGCTGACTAAAGTTAGGGCACCTAAAACGACGACTAACTTTGCGACGGGAAACTAGACTAGCGGCGACGTAGCGAACGCGAAAATCCGTTGTGAATCGCCGTAACTCCTAATTTGCATACCCGACGCTGGTTTACGACGCAAACTCCCCCCAGTGGCGGCCGCGGTATTGCATCCTAAGATCCGACAGTGTAAAACAATTACACCTGTCGGATCTTCTGGCTATCTATGCGTAACTGATTCTATGAATCAGTCGCATAGATAGAAACAGAGATACGATGGCGTATCAGCAGATACGCCGTCGTATCTCCACTGTGAATCTGGCCCATAGTGCTGAAATCCCCTGGACTGAAATTAAAGGGTTTGTAAAGGAATTTTATTTTTTTATCTTAATAGCTTCCTTTACCCTATGCAGTGCTGTTTTCATGTCCTCATTGTTCGTTTTTGCTCTCAAGTTGCTGTAATTCTTCTCTGATCTCCACACTTCCTGGTTGTCTGTTTCCTGATAACCACAGTACTGGGAGCTTTCTCTCTGTGGTCACTAATCAAGGAGGTGTGATTACTGTGTGTCTAAAACCCCACAGCACCAATCAGTTTCGTTTTCCAAACCATCACTGCCCTGTATTGGCTCTGTGGCTCTGTACATCACAGAAGCAGGAAACAACATGCAAAAACGAAACTAGAAACTGCAGGTACATTATATGATTGATGTTTATCTATTTGTAATCATTTTTAAAAGGAATCAGTTTACTATTATGTCTCTATACTCTATACCCTGTAAACAGTCATTTCAGCAAAAAAAAAAAAACGTTTCCTTTACTGCATAGATTAGATGTGGTCGTAATAAAAAGGTGGTGGAAGGGGGCACGGGGTAGGGGGATAAGGAGTAATGTAGGTAGTGAGCATCCAGAATAATAATTGTCACATCTTGATCTTGTTTTCATACAGAAAAGACTGTTTTCACCTAGACTCTGTAGCTTAGATTTTTCACCTTTTCCAGAAAATAGCCCATGCAATCAGCAGGCCCCAGTAAAAAAAATGCGACCAATAGGTTCTCTTCTGTCATAAATATCCTACTTGTAAGCGCTTTTTTTGAAATATTATTTTTAGGCCTAATTCCACTTTAATTGTAAGCATTTACATACACTTCAAAATAAACCCATAAGTTCTGCATACTAAAATCTAAACTCTCTCCAGGACTGAATACAAGCACCTGCTGTGCCTGAGCATACATTTGAAAGTTTTGGAGTACCCCAGAAGCCCAAATCTCTAATATGTAAATTCTGAAACTGTCTAAAGCCCTTTACACACGGGCTAAAGCCTGTGAGACATCGGCTGGTTGAATAAAAATCAGCCAACATTTGGCCCGTCTGTATGTCAGTCGGTTCCGACAGAAGCTGGTCATTTGACGGGCTTCTGTTAAACGAGCATGCTGGAAAACCAGCAGCCGACCACCTCCCGATCAACGGCTAATGGCTGAGAGCGCTGATCGGGGTGTTCTGGCAGGGGGCTGTTCCCCTGTCAGAACACAAGAGCTCAGCAGGGGAGATTGCTGTACGAACATTGGATAGTTAGTACAGTACTCCAACCGGAGCTGTCAGTTCTTTTTCATTTAACCCAGTGGGTTAAGTGTGTAGCAGGGCTTAACGGTATCAGGAGCTGTTCTGGCCTTCCCAGCACCTCCCTATTATGTAATAACACTGATCTATGTTTAAAACGTCCGTTTTGCTACGTTTACATGACACATTTAGCCGCGTTTGTGTTTAGAAGCGTTTTGCTGCGTTTAGAAGCGTTTGGCGCTTGAAATGCTTCTAAACTCAGCTTCTGAACCCATTTTTTTTGCATTCCAAAAAAAGCCTCTAAACGCAGCTGCTTAGAAACCACTATAAATGACCCTGTGTACATGTACTGTTAAAGCGGTAGTAAACCCACTGACTTTTTTGTTTTCTTTATACCTGTAAGGGCCCTTTCACACAGGGCGGACCAGTAATGATCCGCCTCTGTGTGTCCGTCAGCTCAGCGGGGATCCTCCGTAAAATCCCCGCTGAGCCGGCAGCTGACAGGGCGGTCCCCGCACACTGTGCAGGGACCGCCCTGTCTTTTCTCCGCTCTCCCCTATGGGGGGATCGGATAAACACGGACCGTGTGTCCGTGTTCATCCGATCCGATCCGCAGACGAAAGAAAAAATAGGATTTCTTCCGTCCGCAAAATCGGAGCTTTGCGGAGGCGGGTGATTACGGGTGTCAGCGGATGTTCATCTGCTGACACCCGCAATCACATAGGGACCAATGTATGTCCCGTTTTCATCCGCAAACGGATGGATGAAAATGCGGACATACGGTCCGCACATGTGAAAGGGGCGTAAGGGAAAAGGCAAAATGAGCTAGTATGCACCACATGAAATACTTACCTTAGATTGAGTCGACGATGTCCCTCCCAGGCCACACCGAGACAGCTGACATTTTGCCTTAGCGTGTCTTCCGGGTATCACGGCTCCATCGCTGTGAGTGGCTGGAGCCGCGATGTCGTCACTTCCACGCAAGGTTCGGCGGCCTTAAGCCGAAAATCCCCTGTGGGCATGCGCCGCTGCATTCAGCGGCTCATTGCGAGGGGAATATCTCCTAAACCATAAAGGTTTAGGAGATATTTTTTTATAAGCCTTATTATAGGCTTACTTGTAGGTAAAACTAAAAAAAATTACTTTACAACCACTTTAACTACTTCCCGACGGCCGTAGGGTGGTCCTACTTCTCTAGGACGCCGTCTTTTTACGGCCGCCCCTTTCCGCGCGCGCTCCCGAGCGCGCAGCGGGGAACATCTGTGCTGCCCGTGTCCCTTGGACACAGCCAATTAACAGATCGCCGTGAACGGCCAATCGGAGTGGCCGTTTTGTAGGCGATCTGTGCGGCCAGTGAGAGATGATCTCATATGTAAACATATGAGATCATTTCTCACTGCCGGCTCTCACAATGACAGCGTGCTGTCAGGGAGAGAGGAGACCGATCTGTGTCTCTTGTACATAGGGACACAGATCGGTCACCTCCCCCAGCCACCCCCCTTCCCCCACAGTTAGAACACTATATAGGGTACACATTTAACCCCTTCCTCACCCCCTAGTGTTAACCCCTTCCCTGCCAGTCACATTTATACAGTAATTAGTATTGAATGGTGCCTAAAATGTGTCAAAAGTGTCCGATGTGTCCGCCATAATGTCGCAGTCGCAATAAAAATCGCAGCTCACCGCCATTACTAGTAAAAAAATAAATAATAAAAAATAATAATTCTGTCCCTTATTTTGTAGGCGCTATAACTTTTGCGCAAACCAGTCGCTTATTGCGATTTTTTTTTTTACCAAAAATATGTAGAAGAATACGTATCGGTCAAGACTGAATTTTTTTTTTTTTAAATTGGGCTATTTTTTTATAGCAACAAGTAAAAAATATTGTATTTTTTTCAAAATTGTCATTCTTTTTTGTTTATAGCGCAAAAAATAAAAACCGCAGAGGTGATCAAATACCACCAAAATAAAGCTCTACTTGTGGGGAAAAAAGGACGTCAATTTTGTTTGGGAGCCACGTCGCACGACCGTACAATTGTCAGTTAAAGCGACGCAGTGCCGGAAGCGGAAATTTCACCTGGGCAGGAGGGGGGTATATGTGCCCAGTAAGCAAGTGGTTAAGATAGCATAGAGGAGAGTTCAGGAGCAGTTAAAAAAAACGCCCAACAGCTCCTAAACGTCCGTCTACCAGCAGCAGTGTACATGAGGCCTTATGGTTCCACACAGTTTTTATTTATACATTATTCAACAAAAAGGTAACACAACTATTTATTGCATTATTGCGACAAAAGCTTTGAAATCTAAACATGTATTCCTATCACATATAAAGATCTTGACACAGAAAATGTGTGCACTGGTAATGGTAGATATGTGTTTAATCAGAAGCAACAACCTTGCAGCACCAGATTTCAATAAACATTTATGCACATTTTAAATCTTGGCTTATTCTGTAGGCTTACAAAGGTCATTAAAGGTTGTAGAATCTAGCTCTGTCCAGCTAACATTGACACCCTACGTATTCTTGGCTTGCAAGGTTACTGTTCTGCTATTTGATCCCGTAGTGCATGGGTCTTCAAACTACGGCCCTCCAGTTGTTCAGGAACTACAATTCCCATCATGCCTAGTCATGTCTGTGAATGTCAGAGTTTTACAAGGCCTCATGGGATGTGTAGTTCTACAACAGCTGGAGGGCCGTAGTTTGAGGATCCCTGCCGTAGTGTATAAAAATCCATAGAATGCAAATAATGATTGTTATCCCGCCTGCTCTGTCTGAGCCGCCTGATAACTGCCTGTACTAGTGCGCTGTATAGACTTCTGTGGGCTTTTTGCCAGTAGCTCAAGGACTAATGTACCAGCAACCCACAGAAGTCTATACAACTCACCAGTGCAGACACTGTACTGTGCTCAGCCGGATCAGAGAAAGACGATTTAAAAAAAGACCTGCTGGGCTGTTACAAGCTTGCTATTGCAAACGTTCATCTGATCCAAGGTCTGCATTTTTATTTGTTCTGAGTGCTGGGGAAGATAAGGTGACTTTAGAGATTTCAATTCCAATTTAAAGATGAACTCCAAGCAAACAGCTAAATACGCAGAGGAAATATTGTACAAAAGAGCTGTTTTATCTGCCACCTTGTATTTATGTGCATCATCTAGTCCTGAGATTTACAGGTCTGCCACACCGCAGAGACCTGTCTAGCAGGGGAGGGGACCTGATTATTTCTTTCTGCAGGTTCACTTTTACCCACAGGTCTTCTCCCCACCCCCACCACCATCCTGTGACTGAACAGTAAAAGCAGCCCACTGATAAACTAATTTCTACATTTATCTGCCCTCTCCCGCTATGAGCATGCTCCTTACACTGCAGTACACTTGATTGGCTGGCTGTTTTTGTTGCTTCTCCCACTCAAGTTTGATTGATACCAACTAAAATTTAAGGGCCAGATTAACGTAGAGCGGCGCAAATTTAGTTTGTCCTAACGTATGTCAGTTAAGTTAAGGCGGCTCAATTTTGTGACGTAAGTGCCGTATCCACAGAGCATTTGCGCCCAAATGTGCACCCGCGTAACGTAAATACCGAGGCGTAAGGCGGGGTTATTGCAAGTGGGAAGGAAGTGGGCATGCTCCATTGAAATGAGCCGTGACCCCATGCAAATGAAGGGCCGGCCGTACTGCGCATGCGCGCACGAATCTGCACCTCACTGGGCATGCTCAGAACTTGGCCCGGCGCAATCAGTGAGATAGGAAAAAGGCCAAGCAGACTTAGTGAGATACGCCCTGTGTATAAATAGCCCCACACAAACGCCCTTCCATTGCAAAAGTACATCCCTGTGTTCCCTTTCCTAAAGCAAGTTGCTTTTGCTCTGTTGTTTGTTGGTGTTTGTTGGTGAGTGTAGTATCGTTAGATTAAAGATTTATTGTAGTAGGAGGTTGTAGTAGCTGTGTGTTTTTTCTGAGTGTTTTTTCTGTTTGTTTTTTCTGTGTTTGTTTTTGATTTTGTATTAGCTGTCTGCTTGTGTTGTTTGATATTGCTGTCTGATTTTTGCTGTCTGATTTTTGTGTGTGTTTGTTCTGTGTCTTTTTGTGTGTGTTTGTTCTGTGTGTATTTGTGTGTGTTTGTTCTGTTTGTTTTTTGTGTGTGTTTGGTGCTGAGTGTTGGGTGAGATGGCACCAACGAGACGAAAAAGTTGAATTTTTCGGTGCGAGAAAAGCAAATACTTGCCAGGGCCATCACCCGATATGGGCGATATTTACATGGCCCTGAGAGCCGGGACACCCCCCCCGGCCAGGAAGAAGGCGATCCTTCAGCAAATTACTGACGAGATCAATGCGGGGGGGGGAGACGAGGACCCCCAGTGGGATAGCTAAGAAGATCAATGATCGGATGGACCTTGCCAGGGAAATCCTTTTGACTTTGGATGTGGTTCCCCCTGAGGCTGGCAGCAGTCAGGCCTCTATCAGGGGTAGCCCCTCCCACTCCTCCCTCAACAGGGCTCCCCCCAAGGGTCTCTCTCTCCCCTCCTCCCAGGCCACAAGCCTCAGCTGCAGGCAGAAAGGCTACCTAGAAGACCAGGGGGGTGGCCGAGGTTCTGCCTGCCAATCTGCGGAGGGACCAGGCCCGGCAGACCCAACATCTGGGTGAGGTCACCCGGACTTTGGCCCAGATGGAGGACAGCCTGGGCTCAATTAAGGACTCGGTCAATGATGTGGGCACAAACTCCTTGGCGGTCATAACATGCCTTTGTGACCTGCAGACCGCCACAGCAGGCGTGTCCCTGGAGGTGAGTGCCCTGACCCAGGCTGTCCACGCAAACACCCAGGCTGTCCAGGCCAATACGGCTGCCCTCACTGTGGGTCTGACCAGGATAGCCGTGGCCTTGGAGGGCAGACCAGCAGGAGGACAGTCACCAGGGGAGGCTCCTCCTTCCCCTGCTCCCCCCCATGAGTCTCCCCTGGTTGGCCGTGCCCGTGGCCGGCCCAGGCGTAGCTCACGCCGCCGCCGTTAATTTTGGTTGTACTTTTGATTTTTATTATTTTTTTAATTATACTGTGATTATGATTTGTTTTATGTGTGTGAATGATGTATGAATGTGGGGGTGACATTCCTGATGAAAAAAGGGTGTCACCCTCAGTTTTGGTGGAGTAGGGATCCCCTGGACGAGGGAGAAGTGATCCCAGGTCCATGTGAATGGTGTATGAATGCACAGTGACATAATTGGAGCCGTGACGGGGCGTTGCTGCTCCCTAGTACCATGGGGGGTACTTGGGTCTAATCCAATTCAATGAGGATGTGATGTGTCTGTGCTAGGGACCACAGTGGGTGTGCATGCATGCATTCTCATTGTGCCATGAATAATGTGTGTGTTTACTGTGCAAAGATGCATTCTGCGAGGCGTCTCCTGGCTGCTGTTCCCTCAGAAGAGGGGGTACCCTCGGTTACTAAAGTCACTAGTATAGCTATGAGCATGGATGCCCCTGGCATGTTGGCATACAGATTGTTGTCCTGCAAGTGTGTGTGCTCAGCTCTTCCCTAAGGGTGTTGCTTTAGCTGGCATTTACACGGCTGGTGTAAAGTTAGGGCAGCTTTTATAAGGTGTAATTTTCCGCCGTATAACTAGCAGATGCGCACAGGGCGAAGCGTACTTTTGTGGATTGCCCTATCTCCTTCATTTGCATATTAGCATAGAAAATCAATGGTGTGTCTAGCGTATTTTGCGCTTCAAGATGCGCCGGTGTAATCGTTTTACGTCAGACAGAAAAATCTGGTTTTCAGGCGTATTTCGTTTTGAGGATACGGCGCAAAGATACGCACAGCACATTTTTTAATTACGCCGCGCATCTCTAGATACGTCGGCATAAGTGCTTTGTGAATCTGGCCCTAAGTACTTACATTGCTTGCATTTTAAATACATTTAGTGATGTCAAAAGAAAGACTGCCCTGCTCCAAGCTCCTTAAAATGATATTAACTTACCTCCACTGTGCAGTTCGTTTTGCACAGAGTGGCCCGATCGTCCTCTTCTGGGGTCTCACGTTGGCTCTCGCCGCTCCTCCCCACATTAGATAACCCCCCCTGGGAAGCTCTCTCCCCCTGGCGGCCGCGTCATTGGATTTGAATGACAGCAGCAGGAGCCAATGGCTGCGCTGCTATCAATCTATCCAATGAAGAGCCGAGAAGCCGTGGAGAGAGCCACTTGGGAATGCGCCCATGCAAATTCGGGGTTTAGGTAAGTAAAACAGGGGGGCTAGGAACTGCAAGGTGTTTTAATGTTTAAGGATGCATTAAGGTGAAAAAACACGAGGGTTTACAACCTCTTTAACACAGCCTCTCGGGATGTCCAGTGCTCCAGGTGCCGGTCTCAGGAGGTCATCTAGCTCGGTATGTATTTTAGCAAAGTCGGAAAATGAGGCCGCATTCCACTGAGTTCCCTACTAGTAAGTTTATTGTGTGCAGCTGGCTGTTAACACAGTCCCCACCCTTAGGCCACATCCCTCTGACATGTTTCGCTCCTCCTAGGGCTTAATCATAGACCTCTAGACAGCCAGCTACACACAATAAACTTACCATTGGGATTTCCGAGCAGTGTGGCCCAATTTTTCTAGTTATGCTATATATTTAATCGTGTACTACTAATTACAGTGTCTTTTATATCTGCCTAAAGTTCAGCTAAACCGACATCATAAAAACTCTCAAAAAGGCTGTATTACAAGCTGTTCATCTCACTATGAGATTAGTTTTCTGTATTCTGCAAAAAAAAAAAAAAAAATGGTTGAGCCTGCTATTCTCTATCTGCACATTCTGTCCATGTCCCCAAATTATCGAGGGATTTTGCAGAGCAGTGTTGGCAGCTCTACACATGCTCAGTTTTCAGTGAGTTTGTAGAGCATTTCCTCCCTATCACATCTGAGCAGTCCATGTGACTATAGAGTCACACATGTGGGTGTATATACAGTAGTAAATGACAACTCACTCCCTCCCACCTCCTCCATGCCCAATAACCAGCTAAACACAATGGGGGTGGGATATTACATGTAGATTAATGGAGGACTCACCCCCTATTATTCTAAGACACAGGCTGGAGCGGCGTGACACAGTATGTGACTGACAGAAATCCGCCCACACCATGTTATTGCCAACAAATATTAAAGATTTAATTTTAAATATATATTTGTATGACAATTTAAAACAGTTTATTGATATAAAATATTTATATTTACTCTGTATGCCAAAGGTTGTTTTTTTTTTCAACATTTGACTAGTAGCAGAGGACTAGAAGCTCCTCCTGCTTATGTTTCCCTGTAGGCAGCTGTATATCGATTAGGAAAAAAGGTACTTAGATTTTTTTTTTAATAAAATAATTACAGTGCCATCATTAATATACAGAAAGAAGGGACAATGTAAATTTAGTATGTAGTGTGTTTAGTATCACTTTAAGCTATTTTGTATACTGTAATTGTTGTATAGTTACATACAAATTTATAAAAAAGAATAAAACACATCTTCATCATGTTGCTAGTGTTAAATAAAAATACCATTTATCTCACTTAAAGCGATACTACAGTCTCAGTTTTTTTATTTGAAAATAACAAACTTGTTATACTCACCTCCTCTGTTGCAGTGGTTTTGCACAGAGCAACCCAGATCCTCCACTTCTTGGGTCTCTCTTCTGTGCTTCTGGCCCCTCCTCCTGCCGAGTGCCCCCACAGCAAGCAGCTTGCTATAGGGGCACCAGAGCCACTGCTCTGTGTCCATTCGGACACAAAGTGTCTGCCCAGCCCCGCCCCCTCTCTCCTCATTGACTCAGTGACTTTGACAGCAGCCAATCAGGAGAGAGTCTTGGCTAGCTGAGTCTCTTGTGCAAGATCGCTGGATTGAGATGGACTCAGGTAAGTATTAGGGGGGCTGAATAGAATGCATTAAGATAAAAAACCTTTTGCCTTTACAACCACTTTAACCTTTCTATTTGCAAGGGAAATCAAAAGCCAAAACCAAACCAAATTTTCAAGCTCTGGTATGTACAAGTTTAGTTAAATCTTTTTTCACTTTTTTAAGCATATATAAAGGCTTAATTTGGTGATTTGTTTGTAAAAAATAAACTGAATCTGTATTTTATGTTCAACGAAGAACGCAACACAGAAATGCAAATAAAATGCAGCTATAGTTTATAGAATAAGTAATGTAGCCTGTATAATTAATATTATTTAAAATATTTTTAATAAATAATTTTCTTCTATAGGGATCCCAAAGATGTGTAGTTTTCAATAAACATGAATTTACCTATGCAAATACCGACTATCATTAAGTCAGGGTTTGCATAGGATTTAAGGTAGCTTTAGCAGCAGATCAAAGAGGTGTGTTCCAAGGTAGGGGCAGGTAAATTACAGAGAGTGCTGTATAGTGTCGGGCATAGTTTGCTTGTCATAACCTGAATACAGTTTTACATGAAATAAACCTTGCAACCTTTGCTGTAACAAAAGATTTTGCTGAAATTACTAATTGTGGTTGGTTTAAAATTGCAGTATTTAGTTATTCAGCAGTTCTTGTAACCATTTAATCCTATTCATGCTATGATTTTTTTTTCTGCACCCTTTCACAAGATTAGTTGTCTTGTGCATATTCTGGCTTGAATACAGCACAAATGAATAGCTTATCTGTACTCTGCAAGACTTTATTCTAAATTTCGTCTGTGAAGTCAACAACATAACATTTGTGTTATAAAGTATACAATAAGACCTTGGCTTTTAGATTTAAATAAATTAATAGTTAAAGCATATGTAAAAGCCAAAAATCGAATGTATTGCAGCCAGACCTGTCGCTACAAGGCAGGCAAACCAAGCAATTGCTTGAGGCCCGGAGCTGGCCTGGGGCCCCAAGCAGGGCCCTTGCTTGCCGCGCTTCCTACAGCCACCTGAGCGCTCTATAGAGAGCCTCAAATCATCACTTCCTTTTCTCTGTAGCATGGCTGAGCTCCTCTTCCTTCCTCCTGTCAGTCCGGACTCCGGCCAGGTACCACGCAGTCAGGGCAGGACTTAGGGTGGTGGGGGCCCCTGGGCTTGAGTGTTGAAGGGGCCCCCTGGAGCCGAGAATTGGGGGGGGATCGAAGTTGTTGAGCGGGGGGGGGCGAATTGAAGTTGTTGAGCGGGGGGGAGCGCATTAAAGTTGTTGAGCGGGGGGGGATTTTGCAGTTGTTGAGGGGGGGAGTGCCTCTCACCTGTGCCAACAGCCGGGGCCACAGACTGTCATTAGCCCGGCTGTCGGCTTTCTTCCCTTCAGCAGCCACAGTCCTCCACACACCACTCCGGTTCCTCCTGCTTTCGTGCTGCCTCCTCTTGCAGTGCGGGAAAATTAACCCTTTTGCGGGACTGCGGGAAGAAGCTGTCTGTGCGGGAAAGTCCCACAGAATCCGTGCGTGTTGGGAGGTATGCGCAGGGCCGCCATCAGGAATTTTGGGGCCCCTTGCACAGCTTAAGGCATGGGCCCCCTGAAGCAGAGAACCTAGGGGGGGTGGG